>NC_051221.1:29925021-30097521 GCF_015220715.1 Pygocentrus nattereri | reverse complement strand
ACTCACAGTTGACCTTGACTATGTGAATATCTATAGGTCAAGGTTGGTCTCAGACTGCTTGTGCTTCTGCTTTATAAAAAACAAAAAACAATCTGCACAGCATCGGTGGTCCTGATTCAGAAACAGCACTCGATACAGTGTTCAGTTGCTGTTGAAGCAGACCATATCAGTTATTAGGAAGAAAGATCTGTGGAGCTTTACCCAGCTTTAATACATTAAGACATGATGAATATAAATACTTGTGTGATTTAGTGCCTCACGCATTGTGTTATTCAGTTCTGTAATTTGTACCGGTGAGAACACCCTTAGTTTATTTTATTTGCAGTAAAAAATTCCAACTGATTGACCAAGTTATTCACTTATCAGCATCAGGAATAAAATGAGAAAACGGATATTTAACCAGAAATTACACAGAATCCTCAACCACTAAATATAATATTAAACCTTTCAGCATTTAGTGTGTCCACATGTTTTTCTACACCTTCAAATTTGGTTGTGTTTAATAACGTTGGTAAGAGTGGAGCTTGATTGCAGAACTGTTTATCTGATGTTGACAGGTTTGGTGGTCCAGAAGGTAAATTTTTAGGTGTACTGTATTTTTTTTCTCCTGTCTCCATGTTTTCCTTTAACTTTCCCCAGTAGATTATTTTAAGTCTATCTATATATCTTCTGGAAAATATCCCCTGAAGAGTTAATAACTTTAACTTAATGGAATTTTTTACTTTACACAGTGCTGTATGTACTAATATTTCCTGACCTATAAATGTAATATATGCAATATATTATGATATTAATAACTTCACCAGCTGTTTTACAGTATTTCAGCCCTAAATTCTCTTTTCATTCAGCTGCAGTTGTGTGTGGTGATCCTTCTGGAATTTTCGGTGGTGAGTATTATCAATATTTGCCTTTATGACTGTCTATTGTATCTTAAATCCACAGGCTGTCAGCATTTGTCTGCATGGAATTTATTTTGGTGGTGTAGTCCCAAAATACAGTATAAGAATACTCAGTAAGCAAAAAATGTACGTCTCACAACAACATAGTTGAATTGTGGTTGCTTATTAAGATACAAATCTAAAGTGAATCTACAGTTTTAGTTTAAAAATCTAAGAGCGTCCCAATGTGAGAGGCATCAACGAGAATGGTTCTTGTCTCTGTTATCCGTGATTCATTCACAGCAAACTCAGTTCTGACTGAGAGGCCATCTGCATTCAGCCAGGCTTTTGCATACAACCCTGCCTGAGTCTCAAAAGAGAGCATTATGGGGGGTGAAGGATTAAAGAGATAGCTACACGTCTCCTTGGCATGCAGTTCTGTCCTCTCATGTTTGCCATTTCCATTTTCAGTCTCTGCCCCCCCCCCACTCCTCTATTTTACCATCAAAGCCTTGTGAGGGTCGCATGTTATTTGGCAGGCAGACGTTTAGCATTTCTCATGGGGCCTTTGATCTTCTTTGTGCATTTGACTCTTGCTTTTATACACAATATTCAAAGCCTGGGGAGCTAGCTTGTTAGGTGCTTTCTTGTGGCCTTTGTATTGCTTTGCACTGTTCTCCTGATTTAAAGTGACCTAGAACGATTTGGCTAGTTATTTTTAACTTCTACACACGTGTTCTCCTTGACAAGCTTGCATAAAGTGCAGTGCATAAATTATGGAAAGGAAGTCAGAGAAAGAGACTTGGAGATTTAGACCTAGAGCTAATGTAGAGGTACTTCTAGGCCTTCATATTGCTCTCTGTGACAGCCTGGCAGTCAGGGTCAGCGTTCTGCTCAGATTTAGTCTACGAGGATGACACGTTAAGAACAGAGTTTCATTTGGCAGTCATGCTCACATTTTGGGATAATTTTTCATGTGTATACATTTTGTAGTTAATAATTATTTTCTCTTGTATTTATGTAGCTGTAAGTATAACATAAGATACTTTATTATGATTTGATTTTGATGAAAATATACACTATATGGCCAAAAGTATGTGGACAATTATACCTGACCATCACACCTATATGAGCCTCCAAACCGTGGGGATTACTATAAAGTTTCCTTCCCTTTGGTGCTATACAAGCCTCCACTCTTTTGGAATTGCTTTCTACTAGATTTTGCAGTCTGTCTGTGGGAATTTGTGAGGCAGTGATGTTGGTCGAGATGGCCTGGCATGCAATTCAGCGTTCCACTTCTTCCCAAAGATGTTCAGTGGGATTGAAGTCAGGGCTTTGTGCAGAACACTGGAGATCCTCCACACTAAACTGGTCAAACCATGTCCTTAAGGACCTTTCTTCGTGCTCAGGGGCACATGCTGGAACAGGAAGGGTCCTACCCCAAACTGTTCCCACAAAGTTGGAAGCATATAGTTGTTTATAATGTCTTGTATATAGTAACATTAACATTACCTCTTCACTGGAACTAAGTTGCCTAGCCTAAACTCTGAAAGTCTCAGTCCATTATCCCTCCTCCACCAAACTTACTGCTGACACTATACATTTTAATAGAAAGTGTTCTCTTGGCCTCTGCCAAACCCAGATTGGTCCATTCAGACTGCCAGATAATGAAATGTGATTTCTACATTCCGCAGAACAGTCTCACTGCTCCAGAGTCCAGTGACTGGGTGCTTTACACCATTCCAGCTGACGCTTGGGATTGCACTTAGTGATCTTAGGCTTGTGTGCAGCTGCTTGGCTGTGAAAACTCATGTTATAAAGCTCACGATGCACAGTTATTGTTCTGATCTTGCTTCCAGATGTGCTTCGTTACTCTGTAGTGAGTAATGCAACAGAGGCTAGGCGATTTTTATGCGCTACAAGCTTCAGCACTCGGCAGCCCCAAGCTATGAATTTCCACGGTCTGCTACTTCATGGCTGAGAACTGTTGTTGCTCCTAGATGCTTTGAGTTCACAACTATAGCACTTACAGTTGACTAGGGTAGATCTAGCATGGCAGAAATATGACAAATCCTTTGACAGTGCCATTTTTGAAGTCATAGAGCAAGCAAGTCAAGCTTCAGTAAGACCCAGTCGATTGTCAGTGTTTGTTTATGGAGATTGCATCTGTTTGACACCTGTTTGCAATTAGTGCGGCTGAAACACTTGAACTCAATAATTAGGAGGGGTGTCCAAATACTTTTGGCCATATGGTGCATTTTTGGCAGTGTATGATTTTATGCAGAGAGCAGATTTGAACCTGTCGATAATGCAGTTAATTACATAGCTATGTAGTTATGTCATTGCATGAATAATTATGTGATGTTAATTAAGTATTTATCAGAAAACAACAAAGTGTGTGCCTAGTGATGGTATTAAAATAGCAAGTCGTTTTGTGGCTAGAGCTACACAGAGTAGGCTTTTCTATCCTAGTCAAAGCATGGTCTCACAAAAGGCTGCTGTATAATTCACTCAGAAGATGAGTGGCCTGTAAATGACAGATATTTGAGCTGTGTGCCATGAGAGCACACTGATTATTCACTGATGTAATGATGAGTCACAGGTATTCATCCAGTCTGACAACCATACATTTTTGTCAAAATCATGATCTTTTTTAACTGTGTGACAGATGTATGATCAATGCACTTTTTATATCATAGTGGTGATATGGCAGCCAGTCCACTTTGTAACAAAATGGAAAACTAACCCGCCATTTAAGCAAACAGCAAATAATGTGTGCAAAGTGCATAATAAAACATGATTAAATAATTGTTAACATCATAATTGCAAGCAGATTTCTTTGCATTGTAAAAGCTGAACAGCTTTTTCTAAAAAAAAAAAAAAAAAAAAAAAGTATACTTAATTCCTTATAAGCTCCTTAAGATGATGGAGGTTAATTGTGAAAGTAGCTTCACACAACTTTACACACAATTGTGGGAATGAGAATGTGCGATTTGCCCTGTAAAAGAGGTACAAGGACAGATTTGGCAGGAGTTTTTTGGATCATGTTTTACGTATTTACATTTTAATGTCACATGCAAGTAAAAAAAAAAAAAGGTCCTGCTTGATTTTTAGGCCTTGATTGCAAAATCAATATTTCTCTGATGAAGACATGATGACAACAGAAGATAATTCACTCACATCCGTGAAGACACATCCTTTTTGACAGTAAAAATGATAATGATCTAATGATTTATATGATATATGATATAAATGATATATATTATCTATGTAGTGTATTTAATAATTTAGTTTTTTAAATGTGGATCATACTGTAGCCCCATCAGAATCAAGGTTTTTCCTCATGTGCTTCAGCTACTTTTGGCTTGAATAAACTCTGTGGGCTCCGTGGCCTGAAGGCTTGGAACTGAGAAAGCCTAGCCTAAGCCTGGCTTTAGTGACTGTGGAAAAGCGATTAGAGCTGGTATGGTTTGGCCTGCTTTTAATAGCTATTGGTAGTATTTAGTATTTAGAAAAATACTTTCATTTATTATTTTATTTTAATTATTTATTGTTGAGGTGAACATGTACTGACATTTACTTACTATTGGCTGATTCTCTGGACTTCCTCCCTGGGGTCTTCAAATGGTGACATCACAACATGTTGTCCTGATAAGTGAATCCTGTGGTGATGATGAGCAAGACTTGGATGGAGAATGGATGATTGATTAAGTCTGCTCATATTCATACAGGCCCATTATCCTGATTGCTGTCTAATGGAGGACTGGCTTACATGCTCACCATCCTCTTTCAGACTGAGCCAGTGAGAAACATTTGCATGCAGAACCACGTTGGCAGCGTAAGCCAAAACATATCTGCCGTTTCTCAAGAATAAGACGCTGTTAAGCCACTAATTATTAAGAATGCATTCATTTTGAAATCTGAATCAGTGCACTCCTGACTTCTTATCTTCATATTCTGCAGCCAGTTCCATATTACCAGCAAGTATGTGTGCAGCTGAGCTTCTGTGCTCACTCAAAGATGACTCCTTTTGCTCATTAACTAAAAGTCATGTAGCTTAGCTTTAAAGCGTTCCACTCACACAGTCTGCTGGCAGATGATAGGAGCAGAAGTCATTCTTCATTTCAGGCTGTGCTGGGCATCATCATGCAGTCCATGATTAACTTTAACACCTGTCTTTCAGATTTACTTCTCGCATGTGTTAGTGAACGACGGTGTTGGTTTAGGGATGTCTTCATATGTATTCTATCAAAGTCTAATTTATTGATATAATTGACAAGCAGAGCTTTAACCAACACTGAAGTTTTGGTCTGAAGCTAAATACATGCCCAGAAATTTCCTGTCGGAGTCCAAACCCAGCACCTGATAAAATTGTCTGACCCTGATCCAAACTGGCCCTTCATTTCCCAAAGAGTCAAATAAACCATGACAGGATAGTACTGGTTAAACTCACCACATGGTAACAATATTAGCCATCATTAGACACAGACAAATAAAATGAAACATAACATAATATGATTAGTGAAATAGTCAGCTGTCCAAAATTAAATCCCACTCTAACGGATGTATGAATCAAAGAATACTTTTGAACAGCATCCCAAACATTTCTTGTCTGGAAAAACTTTCTATACTGATCCTAAAACTGTATTTCTTTATGCAGATCTTATTACATATTGAACAACTGAAAAAATGTCCTTTTGGCCTTCATTAAACTGTACTCTACTAAATCCATTTACTGTAGATTTCCGTGGAGCTTGGTGCTAGATTCAGTTAATAACACTAGTGTATGACACTGGAGCCTATCCCAGTGTTCATTGGGTGGAAGGCAGGAAACACCCTGGATAGGCCGCCAGTCCATTGCAGGGCAGATACACAGACATATACATTCACATCTCAGTTGTCATAACTGCATGTCTTTAGCCTGTGCGAGGAAACCGGAGGACCTGGACATGGGGAGAACATATAAATTCCACACAGAAAGGAGCCTGGTCGCCCGGCTGGGGAATCAAACCCAGGCCTTTGTTGCTGTGAGGCGACAGCGCTACACACTACAAAACATTAAAAACTGTTTTAATCTTTTAATTGTAACCCATTTTTGTCTGAAATGTTAAAAGAGCCCTGTTCCCATGTACTTTAGGCTACAGTCATGATCTTGGTCTCATTTGAAAGGTAACATTCTCAAGCTCTTTCGCAACTGTCAGAATAATTGTATGAATTGTATGAAATTTGCTGGCATTTGCTCATTTGG
This sequence comes from Pygocentrus nattereri, assembly GCF_015220715.1. NCBI lineage: Eukaryota > Metazoa > Chordata > Actinopteri > Characiformes > Serrasalmidae > Pygocentrus > Pygocentrus nattereri. Next base: position 30,091,395 of record NC_051221.1, on the reverse strand, counting down.
TGCTTATCTTGCAAATGAGACGAAGAGGTAAAACTAAAGTGGGGAAAATTCACGGCCTTCAGGGCCTAGTGATGTTTTGATCACAAATTTGGTCCCAGCTATTGTAAATCAAAACATGATTGTGTGATTCATCTGTCTAGTATTCTATCTAGTAACTATGCTTATAGTTAATATAATGTGTTAGTATTTCTCTTTAGCACTTGGAAGTACTAACAAACAAGAAAGCTAGCTTAGCTTTGTCTTCCTAGATGCCACAGAGAAAAACTATTCCTGATTGGCCAGTTTTTCCACTTGGCATTGTTTAAATACCAGCATGATTCCACCATAAATAAAAATGAAGGGTACAGGCTTGTATTTTTTTAGTTCTCAGAAATCATTAGGCCTTTCCTGAAGGCCTAGAAGACCCTGAAGATTGTTCTTTGGCATAGAGATGTCAGAAACTGACGGACGTTGACATGAGCAGTCGTGGACCTTTGGGTTTGGACAGCTATTTCCAGATCTAGTGACAGGTAGCAAAGGGAACGCTGTGACTGTAACATATCCTCATTTGGCTGAGATATGGGTTGTCTTCTTATTTCAGGATCTTTTGTGCTCGCGAGTCTCTCTCTCTCTCTCTCTCTCTCTCTCTCTCTCTTGCGCTGTCTCTTTCTCTCTGTCTCTCTGTCTCTGTCTGTATTTACCAATGTACTTCTTCAAATTTAGTTTGGCTTGATTCAGGAAGGCCCTGCGGTGTGTATGAGCTATACAATATTTAGAACGGTGGTTAGATAACATTCACAGTGACCTATATGTATGTGAATATGCTTGCACAATTCAAAGAGGAAGACTCTGCTGATGTACATGTCATTACTACGGTTTTAAAGGAGCATACGTTTCTGTCAGCAGAACAGCAACAATATTCTCAGTGGCACAGGTGTGCCTGGCTTCCTGCCAAGTTCTTCCAACCTTAAAGAATGTTTGTTTGCTCTCACAAGCAGAGTACAGTGGAAATGTGCATGCATGGAAATAAACAAATATCTATTTCCACTAGGGAGAAATGCTCTGGAATTGGGTTTCACTCTATTTTTAGACATGCTAAAGTTGGGATGTACATTGGCAGGATGTACACGAGTCTTACATGAGCTGTGGGCTAGTTAAATGCCTTTATATGATAATCCTTGGGAATGTAATGCTGCTAAAATTACCTAAACATATGAATATTTGATGTTTCCATTAGACAGTCCTACACCAGTGCAGACAGAGAGAGAAAGAAAAGGAGAGATTGGGCTGGATTTGAGCAATATGAGCTCGGCAATTTGAAATTTAAATGAGGCCCAAATGCCTGGGCCTTTTTTCTGTGTATTATGATGCTGAATAGGCCGCCTGTCTGTGGATTGAGTCAGTCGAAAACAGGACATACTTTCAGAAGCCCACAGACAGGAGCTTTCCTTTCACTGCCTACTGATGGACTAGTTGGAATTGCCTGTATCAGTGATGAACAGGACCGGATTACATGTACAGCAGTTATTACTGTAAGTGGTGCTTTCCCGGATTTGTACTTTTCTTAAGCTTTATAAAATGACACTTTTTTAATTTAAAATTAAACAATTTTAATTTTAATGAAATATTCTCACTTTCATAGCAGCAAGAGTGAAAGGGAAGGTTTACAAGACAGTAGTGCGTCCTGCTATGATGTACGGTTTGGAGACTCTGGCTCTGTCTAAAAGACAGAGTGAAGGTGGAGCAGTTTGGAGATAAAGCCAGAGAGGCCAGGTTGAGATGGTTTGGACATGTGTTGAGGAGGAATAGTGGACATATTGGTCAAAGAATGTTGGAGATGGAGCTGCCGGGTAGAAGGAGAAGAGGTAGACCTCAGAGAAGGTTTATGGATGTAGTGAAGGTGGACATGGAGATGGTTGGTGTAAAAGTAGAGGAGGCAGTGGATAGATCAAGATGGAGGCAGATGATCCGCTGTGGCGACCCCTAAAGGGAGCAGCCGAAAGAAGAAGAAAGATTCCGTTAATAAGTATACCCACTCACAGCTGCAAATGGTCATAGTTTTGCTGATAAATTTTTTGAATTTTTATTACATATGGTGGTCCCTGGTCTGCTTGTACGCTTGGAAAATAACTGCTGCTACATAAAGTAATTGGCCAGCAGAAATGGGATCCAGAAGTACTTTTTGTGTTGCTTGAGCAGTTGCTTTCTCTTTTTTTCACTGGGATACTCCTTTCTGTGCTGCACTGTGGCCCCTTTTAGCTGTAACACAGAGAGATAGCAAGTCAGACAGGAGGAGAGGGAGGAAAGGAGAGAAGCAGGGGCAGATAAAGACAGAGAGACAGATAAAAAGATAGAGATACCAAGAGAGAGAGAGAGAAGCAAGAAGAGGGAAGAGATTGCCTGATATTCAGGCACTCTACCCTCTGTGCCCTGTCGAATACAGCTCCCTGCCATCTGTCTCTTTTGATACTCGTTTCTCGGATGAGAGAAATCGCTATTATTTCTCTGTATGAAGCAAGTTCTCTGCTCAACTGCACGCTTTTTCAGCCTTTCTGCTTTCTCCTCTGTGTTCTTGAAGCACCTTTTCACAGATTGGCTCTCAGCGGAAAGCCAGGATTGAATTGCTGTGATCGTGCCACCTGTCAGATTTAATACCACAAAGCCCTGATGCCCATTTCAGAAAAATTCCCCCTATTCTTACACTATTATTTCAAATAAAAAAGGGATTCAAAGTCACTTTGTTAGGGTTGGAGCCTTATATTGTGGTGCTAGGATGTACATCTGTTCTTTTTGGGAGGAATTTTTAAAGGTTGTCACATTTTGACATGTTCATGATCTCTTCTTCAGATAGTGATGCACTTAGTGATGAATAAATGAGACGTAAGGAAGACAGTGAGGCTTCTTCGGGTGAAAGAGTCATGGTTTTGAGCGAACTCCGTGACGCACATGCATACTGACTCTGGATCTACGGGAATAAATTGCAATACAACATTTTGGCTCATTAGTTATTCATCACCTTAGATTGTGTTTGTGTCTGACTCCATGAACACTGGCGTTTGATGTTTGCCTCCCCAGTGACTGACTGAGACCAATTAGCCTAGCATGTCGCTAATGGAATTGCCAGGTTGATTGAAGTCTTCATTTCAGATGGAGTTGTTTGAGAAATTATTCTAGCTGTCTGGGTTATTATGGCAGTTGGTAGTACAGTAATGAACATTTTAATGATGGTATTTGCATAAGTCTATGGTTTGTGTGCTAATAGGTAGCCCATCCTTTTGATGGATTTTACATGCATAAATAAGCATAATTGTGGAATGTGAGGTCAGTAATTTAAGTGTAGCCCAAACCTTCATAGTATTTCAGCTTAGAAAAAGTTGTGACCCAGAGATTGACGTCATAACACTAAAGAAACATATTTAATCTTGTTGATAGAAATGTTTATATATATATATATATATATATATATATATATATATATATATATATATATATATGCTGCTAAGTCCCCAATTTTGTTACATCTTTCTCTCCATTTCTTGTTATTTTCATTACACCAGTCAAACTAAGGAATGACCGTTTTTTCATGGTATTGTCAGCCAGACAGTTGTACAAGAAAGAAGAACTCTGGCTGTAGATTTTGTGCTGGAGGTTGTAGTATTTTATTAGAGATGGGTATTTGTAAATGTGTGAAAGTTTAACTGGTTAGATGCCAGAGAAAACCTTAAAGGCAAGCTTTTGTTTTTTAGCTGTTTTTGTGAGCAAGAAGGCAAAATGTCATGTTTAATGCCACGGGCATTTGAGCAATAGGCAGTGTTGACCCTGATATCTGTAGCATAGAAATATCATGTTATAATGATAACATTTTTTTTGTATTAAAAAAAAACCCCATCCATGCTCTGTTTACAGCTACAGAGTTGGGAAAGCCTTATACAACACTGGAAATAAAAACTTATTCAACCCAATAAAAATGCAGCACGTTTTCATGCCCTCTACACAACATTAAGCTTTCCATTTAAGGTGTTATGCTGTGCTTGACTATGTTGTTATAAATACTTGTATGTAGGGAGTTGTACTGGGAATTGTACATTTTTTGGAGGTTTGGGATAACACAAATATTTATCACCTTTAATGTATATACAGCTTATGTAGGCGTTCTGTGATTGAGTGTTGAAATGTATGGTGACAAATTATGACAATATAATTTTATTCTCACTTAAAGCTGGCAGTCATGTGTGCTTTGATAGCTGTTGATGACCTGACTTGGAGGATTCAGACAGGGTTTGTAGTGATTGTGTGGAAAATCTCAGTCCACTCCCTGACCTCCTTCTTCTCATAACAGCCCTGTAGTTACTGGACACAAGATGCATCTTAAAAGAGGCCGGAGGCATTTTGATTTTGATCCCAGTCACCTCCACTGAGCATGACAGCTTGAGAAGAACGACACTAATTTTCTGAAAGTGCATGTTCTCTATCATTCTGTGTCTGTCACACAATAAATTTCTATGACTGCTTATTTGTTTGTCTGCATGTGTCTTTCGTAGATGATTCCATGGGCTATGGACCTGTGTTTGAGGAGCAGCCAGTCGACACCATCTACCCCGAGGAGTCACCAGAGGACAAGATAATCATGAGCTGCCGAGCACGAGCCAGCCCACCTGCCACATACAAGTAACATATGCTCTAACTATCCATGCTGGGCTTTACTGCTCTAGTTAGCAAACCTAACATTTGAATGCCTAGCTATCTCTCTGTTGTACAGCAGTAGCACTTCAAAGAAATAGATTATAATGTTAGTCCATTGGGCTTTACACTGTAAGGTACTCATTAGTTACATTTAAATTTACATTATTTTTGGGTAAAATCAAGCAAATAGGGTTTTGTATAGTGCCAAACATGTTCTAGGACACAAAGACATAGGCCTGGGGGTCCAAGGCTTTCTCACTTGAAAGCATACAGCAAAAGCTGCTGTGGTAACAAAAAAAAGTTCTGCTATTAAAAAAAAGGGAATGCTATGTATTACAGTGGTCTGCTGCAATATATTGGCCTCTAGTTAATTAGACAATACCTGCCATGGTATGCTGTCTGCTGTTACAGTAGCCAGGCAGTTACATGCGATCCTAGTAGCTACAATGAAGTAGGCTAGCTGGCTGATTGATTGCTGTCAACTGCACTACAGCAATATCTCTGGGACCTAATACTCAGCTGACCCTTCTTAAACTACTCAAACTATAACTATGCCCCCCTTTCCATGGCTGTTCCACTGCTATGACTTGTAGGTGCTCTTTTTGGTGCTGCAAAGGACTCTTTTTAAAAAGGTTTTATAAATGACAGGTTTGCCGTCATGAAGGTAAACATTATAATAAGAAGAATAATTGAGATAAGAGTAATTGAAGCAATAGAGAATGCAATAACTGACCATCTTCATTATGGAGGGGAACACAATGGCACACGATTTAACTGTAACCTTTTAATTGTCATCCCATTTTTACCTGAAACGACATACCCAAAGTAAAAGGAGTGCAGTTCTTACATTCTTTGGGCTTCATTTATGATCTTGTTAACCTCAACTTGAGGTAACACTCAACTGTCAGAATAATTGGTATGAATTACTGACACAGACTAACACAGGCTAGAATGAAGGACTCCCACATCGCTAAACTGATCTCTGACTCTTGCCGTGTTATCAGACCACATGTTTTAGATCTCTCTGTGGATAGCAGCAAGGCTTTAAAGGTAAGGACCCACAGATTTGCTAGCATTTGCACTTTTGGTGCTTATGTTGCAAATGAGATGATCGTAACTGCTGTGAATAACAGATAAGCAAAATGGTTTATGGGAATCAAATCCTTTCTAATGGTATATTGCATCACCATATTGTTGGATGACTTGATGCATAAAAATGATGTATAAAAAACGGAAGTGAACGCTGTGATGGAAGTGTTTCTGTACTGACAGTACAGTGATCTAGAAGAACAATTCAAAGAAACACTTACATGTTCTGTTGGTTTTTGAGTTGTTGTGATTCTGTGTGTAACCATAACCTTTAGGGCTCTCTCAGATGGTAAGTGACAAGAAAGCGTTTTGGGCTGGTGATGCATTTATTTGCCTGAGTTGCCACCTGGATTTGCTGCTTTTTCACGGTCTGTTTTTCCTACCTTTACACTGCACTGAGAGTTCTGTCAGATCCAACTTTGACCCAAATTGGCTTCGGTCTTTCACGAGTGCAGCCAGTAAGACCGTTGTTGCATGTAATGTATTTAACAGTCTCTGTCTTATATCTGCTGATGGTTGAGGATCTAATTGGTCATTTTCATGATGGCTTAACTAGGTATTACTTGTTTACTGATGTTCTTTGGTTAAAAATTCCAACATCCCCTGAGGGCAGCCCAGCATGTTATCATCACTATGTTTTCATTTATTATTAAAAATGGAGTAATGTTGTATGTTGGTTTAGATTCATTAGATTTTAGATGGTGATTCTGAATAAGTTTTAGAGAAGATAGTACAGAGAATTACCTCACCATTATTTTATCCCTACAGTTACAATGCAAAGACTATACTATAATAATAATTCAAAATATTTCTGACTGTATTATTTAATATTTTACTTATTTATAAATGGAAATCTTGTATAATGAGTTAAAATGAATGTACAATGACTTATAAACAAATTTCAGTTTTTCTCTCTTTCTCCTTTTTCCTTTTATATTTATATTTTATATTTATTTGCAAAAAAAAATCTTAATCTAGTTTTGGGCTTGACTTTGCCTCAACTACTACAATCTCTTGGTATTGACTTGGGCTCAATATATCCTGTTCTTGGTCTTGAACTGGACTCTCTTTTAGTGGTCTTGACCACAAAACTGGTATGACGTGTGGCATATGACCACTTTCATTTTTCGCTGGATCTTCATTTTCTCAGCATAATGAATACACATACAATATGTGTTCAAATACACCCGGCATCGGTTTTTAATCTTGTGATAATGATGTAGCAACGCTGAGTGCAAAGTGGCAGTGTGCATCCAGTCTTACAGTGAGCTAATCATAAAGCATCATCTGAAACATCTGAAAACACCCTTTTTGAAAAAAAAAATAATATCAACCTTGAGGAGGCAGAGTGCATAATGGAATAGCAGATTGTGCTGCAACACTGTTGTGCTTTAGACTTAGCCACCTCTGGCTGAGCCTCCTTGTCCATTCCACTCAGCTGGTCCCATTACTCTTCACCTTGTTGATCAACTGCAGGCCTTGACCCTCAGACATCATCTGCCCCCTTCCACACTCCATTTCCATGTGGGGTTTGACCCTTTCTGCACCTCAGATTAATCCACTGCTGTAACTCTGTCCCTCTCAGCACCCGCCCTCCTTAACTCAATTTTCCCCTCCAACACCTCTGTTTTACCTTCACTCTATCCCAAGCTGCCTGAAAGATCAGAGGCCATTTGAAGAATTAACCATTTCCAACTCATTTCCTGTTGAACTGGCACCCCCTCAAGGTCACCTGCAGGGTTGAGCACTGGTAGCCAAAACAGATGGCAAGAAACGTGGCAGTTCTTCCTTCTAGAGAAAGCCTTGCACAGCCTTGTGTATTCAGCTGTGCATTACTCCCATATCTACTGCACAGTTAATAGGAAACTTATCAGTTTTTTAGTAAAATGTCTTGCTTTTCTGGGTTTTATACACAACATGAAATGAAAGCTGCTAATGCATTGCTTTATCACATCTTGCTTGTGTAAAGCACAGCTGCTATCCTTCTGTGCAGGTGGAGGCTGAATAGCTGGGAGATTGAGGTCCAGGATGGTAGTGATGACCACTACACTGTGGTGGGGGGCAACCTGGCCATCAGTAACCCTGACAAGAGCAAGCATGCTGGGAATTACTCCTGCCTAGCAACCAATGAGTTCGGCACAGTCATCAGCCGGGAGGCATCCGTCCAGTTTGGATGTGAGTGACCATGACAAGGCCAAGTCACACCATTACGTAATGCTGCTATTGGTCCACTGAATCAGGCCTGAACTTGTTGTTCTTCATTAAGTGTTACGCAAACACTTAGGTAGCATTTCCAAAAAACCTAAGCTGGTGCCTTTTAGCTACGGGCAGTATTTGTTGAGGACAGGTAGAAATTAATTTCTGCTGTCAACCTTTTTAAATGCTTGTGTGGGTTCTGCTGAATTATGGGTTTCAGTCAGAACTGATGATGATGCAAACTACACGAAGCTGTTTTCTTTCGTTTGTAAAAATTGTGCAGCATTATTATCAAAGGTCATCAGCTCAGGTCGGGTGTGGAGAGCCATAATGACTGTGAGCCTAAACTAATTTCATTCTGCATCTTTCTAGATCTGGACATGTTCTCCACAGAGGAACGAGAGGCTGTGTATGTGAAAGAGGGTCAGGGGGTGGTACTGTTATGTGCCCCTCCTCCACATTTTCCAAGTAATTTTTTAAAATCTCTTAAGAGTATAGAGGGGTTCAAAACTCTAGGACTGCTAATGAAAGCACCTCCATTTGGCATTAATTGTAAATTAATCATATTTTTTCATTACAAATTTATAGTATTATAAAAATTATAACAAATAATTTTAGTAGAATCTTAGAATATTGTTTGTGAATTTCAGAATTTCTTAGTATTTTTCACTTCCTCATTTTGCTTTAATGACAGTGTGTTTATGTGAAAGCCCCTAATAAGTAGATCAAGTCTGCCTGAAAGTCATCTCAACACACGCTTCAATGGAAGGAATCAGAAAAACATCGGTCCTTTTTTTTTCTTCACAATGGTTGAAATATGGTCAGTGTGTGGTCAGTAGTGCACAGTCTTGAATATTTTTCCTTTGTTTTACTTGCCATGAAATTTCTTTGTTCTTTAAATTCTACAATGTTCTGTTTTTTCCAAATCCAATATTTTGAGTGGTCTTTCAGACTTTTGGAGCCCTCTGTATCTGTGTAACATTTACATCTGAGGAAGTGAAAATGTCACCCAAAAATACAAAAAAGACATTTAGTTGCTAAGGTCAGAGTTCATGAACGTTCATATCATTTGTACTTCTTTTATCTTCTCTGTTTAGATGATCTTTCCTTTCGCTGGATGCTGAACGAGTTTCCCATCTTCATCCGTCTGGACAAGCGCCGCTTTGTCTCACAGACCACAGGGAATCTGTACATCTCTAAAGTAGAGGCCTCCGACAGTGGGAATTACTCCTGCTTCGTCTCAAGCCCTTCTATCGCAAAGAGTGTCTTCAGCAAGTTCATTCCTCTGGTCCCTCTGGCTGAGCGTAAGCCATTTACTCTCTTCTTACTCAGCGTTTCAGTGAAAGGGCGTAAAAACAGTTCATTAAAGTGAGTCATATGCAGCAAAAATCAGTTTACATACATAGATTGAATAGAAGCTGTGTAATTGATAAGAAGGAGATGTAATAAATTGCCATGTCAAAGCAGCTAAAGTAATTCACAAAAGAGACTCTTATCCATCAACATTATGACTTTTTCCACCTCTACACTGCATCTCTTTTACAGAGGCATAGACATCATGCTATTTTAAAGAAGACTGATGCATTATTTTAAGAAATAGTATGAGTACAGTCTTTTTTTTTTAGGTCTTCTAGGCAGCACTGACAACAAACAAAAGTTGTGATTGATTGGTTTTGCCTCTGATAGAAACCACAATTTAAGCAGTCAAGAGTCTTTTGTGTGCAAGAGCTTGTTTGTATAAAGCTTGAAGGAGTTGTGAAGAAGGAATACCAGCGAGGAAATTTGGAAAGGGGGCGGTTGTTGCTGTTCTCCGGAGTTCCTTTTGTCAGACCATCAATTATTCCCTGTTTGGATTGTGAAACAAGGCCTGCTTTTTAAGGCGTGATAATGATATTCCCCAACTTTTGCCTAAACAGTATTTGACTCATTAAGTTAATTTCCAAAGATATTGCTAAAGAGATTAAATGTCCCTTTTCACATTTATGCTTACACAAGGTTTAGTCCTTTCCCTCTGACAGTCCCACCAGGAATTTGCGATGACAAATTCACACAAATTCAATCAACCCCTGCTGTATTTGTAAGGGCTCTGAATTTTGTCCCATCGTCACATGATTGCTGTAATTATAAACATGTAACTTGCTTAAGTGCTTTCACAATTATTCCAAGTGTGCATCTTTTTGTGGTGCATACTGTGTGCTGTATGGGACTCAATATAATCAATAATTCATTTTTAACAATACGCAAAAGTGTTGTGATAATCCTTCAGTTCACCCTGGCCTAGTTTCGAGATACATGGTTCTACTACTTCTTATTTTACTTCTTATTCTCATCTCTCCTGAATATTTGTCTGTATAAAATATGGTGTTTATTTTGTATTCCAGTACCAAACGGATGATTTTATTGCTCAAATGTTGCTCTTTGAAGGCTCAGGAGACTTAAGCCAATCATAGAAATAGCATTAAACAAAAAGGAGAGTGCAATATCTGACTTTGTTGAGATCTCTGCACCAGAAGGGAAATGTGAGATTACCGGCTTCTTTTTCTCAGTAGAAATAGCTGAGCAGTAGGAGACTAGGAGAAGCAAAAGTCTACGTTTTCTTTATGTCTGATGTCCGTGTTGTCTAGAAAAAACTAACGATATTAAGGAGATGCCATTTTTATTTTTCTTTCCTCTGGGTAGTTTCAGTACATTGATTTAATATAAAATATTAAAAACTCTTTATCAGGCTCATAGTTGTTATAAATATCTGCAGATTTATTGCAAACTCTTACCACTAAAAAAGAAACAAAGTGTGAAAATTGTTGCAAATACCTGCAAAAAAAAACAGTTTAACTACAACAGTCACAAACAAGTAGCTATGATATTAGTGCCCATGGCTTGACTTGTCTAGCTAAAGGCTGCTATTAGGCAGCTTGCATTAAAACAGTGAATATGAGTTTATTATCGTATGTAAGTTTTTGTGGCAGACAAAATATCTGGAGGACATGCAGACCGAAGCAGAAAAGCCTTTTGTTTTTGTTTTTGCACGTTGAGAGAGCCTCCATGCATACACACCCCCCATTGTCTCATGCATATGGTCGCCAGTGACTACATTACTGTAGAGCAGCACAAGCCTTAGGCTCCATCTTGCCCCATATTTAGAGTCATGCTTGACTGTGTGTGTTCATGAGCGTGTTCATGTCTGTTTCTTGCCTATCGTGCCTGAGCTGTCACAGCATAGACAAATATTTTGAACCGAAACATCAAGCATACTATCCAGTTTGAGACAAAACAAAATGATGTCACTGTATGTTTCTATTGAGTGTGAGTAATGTGGAGACAGACCCCAGAGGTGGCTTGTGAAACAGGTGACTCAGCAGGGTGATGCTGTATACTGTTTCTGCCAGGTCCCATTCGGAAGTACCCAGCCGATATCAAAGTGAAGTTCCCAGACACATATGCGCTGGTTGACCAGAACATCACCCTGGAGTGTTTTGCATTGGGGAAGTGAGTCCTTTTGCTTGTGTTTTGCTGATAGTTGCATTATAAGGGCATGTCAGTAAAGTTCAGAAAGTCATTCAGTCTCAGTTGCATTGACCCCACTTAGTTATGAGATTGATATTGCCAGTTAAACCGGCTAACTTATTTTCCCCAAACGTACGAGCTCGTTTTGTTTGTTTTTGTTGGTGAACGCCTTGTGTGTTGCTGTTTGATCTCCAGTCCCATCCCACAGATCAGATGGAAGAAAGTGGATGGAGCGCTGCCAGCCCACCATGAGATCAGTACGGTGGGAGGACTGCTTCATCTCTTTAATGTGCAGTTTGAGGACGAGGGCATTTATGAGTGTGAGGCGCTCAACTCCAAAGGCAAAGACTGGCACAAGGCACATCTCTATGTGGAAGGTAAGATTACTGCCAAAGGGAAGATCCCAGAACCTGGGTAAATTCCCAGCTTTGATTTTACTGTTAAAGCACAGTAAAAATAGTTTTATGGTAATGCTGATTTTATAATATTTTGAGGCAATTTACTTCAACAGTGTTTCTTGCAGCAGGAATGGTGGAGGCAATATAGAGTAAAGTCATAATGGAAAGTTTTTTGTTGCAAAAGTCACAATATTCATACAACACAAATACTCACTGTAAACATGAAAAGTTGGACAATTTACTGTTAAATTTCTTGCATCTAAGACTTGTAATCAGGTTAAGAAAGTTTGTTTTGTGATTAGGGTTTCAGCAGCTACCATAAGCATGAAAGAGTATTTTCAAACATCCAACAGCTCTCGTCAACTCAAATTCAACAAAGCGACATGCCTGCTTTTAACAGTAACAGGCCAAAATATGTTTTCTGCTTCAGATGACTGAATTTAAATGAGCCAACATTCCAGATGTGGCTGCTCTGTGGTGTATTGAGCTATTAAATGTGTAATGTTTATACTTATATAATGTAGTAAAGTAAGCTGTTAGTTTAGCTGTTTGTCTGACCAGTGCTACACACTACAGCCACCTGCATAAGTTAGAGACTTTCTTTGCCTCAACTCAGTGAGATAACACTTTCATTCATGAGGCTCACTAACATAGAGCAGGATACCACTGGCTTGAGGAATTTCATGTAAAAGCCATTCTCAAAAAAATGGAAAAGAAGCATGTGTTCCTTTTGAGATGGCCATCCTGCATATCCAGACTGAGAACTGGTTTATAACGTGGGAATGCTTTATATGGGAGTTCCCACTAGGGCTGCATGATATGAACATAAAGTGCAGTGATGATAAAGCTGTTAGGGCTCACAATGACTATATCAGAAGCTGTAAATTATTATTAAAATAGTGTGCATCTAACTGGATGTGCCACAAGTAAACAGAAATTTAACTAACCTCTTCCTGTTCTAAAAAGCTGGGAGTGTATGCAAATAGAAAAAAATATAATAACAATAATACTTTAATAGCTGAATAAGGACACACAGTGTTACTGATTTAAAACAACACTTATGAAGCATCCTTGCCTATTTGACTGCCAATTGCCCTCCTCATGGAGAATACGTAGCCTGTAAAACGTTCATGAGGTGCTGCAGTGTAAAAAGTCAGGGTTCCCTGAACAACATTTTCTGTTTGTGTTTGCAGTCATGCTACAAATGTGAATAAATATTTTAATTGTCAATTTAGGCCTATAAAAACAAAGAAATATGTATTTAATTCCTTAAAAAGCTCTTTATGGTGATGCAGATTTGTTGTGACAGTAGCAGGTTTTTGCAGACTCGTAGTTCACAGTAGAGTAGTTTGAGCTGGGCACATGCATGTTTTGTAATTGCCTGTTTCAGTTACTTGTTCTCTACATAGGAGAACAGGGTTAAAGTCCAGCGCAGGGAAGCAGCCATTGGACTTTAGTGCTGCACATGTAGGGAAGTTTTGTTAGCCCTTAACAATGTGTTTATCACAGAAACTCACATCTCAATAGCAATAAAAATGATTTATTGGGCAGCCCAAGTGTCCACTTAGGCATTTAGGACGTTACATTGTCTTAGAAGAAAGTGTGTACTGCAATTATGTTGTCTTTTTTTTTTTTTTTTTAAATAGTTAAAATAGACTTGAATATGTGACAAAGTAGGAAAACATTTCTGAGCCTAGTTGTCCGAGTTATGATTAAAGCAGTGTGGTCGTTTAATCTGCAGCGTTAAAAGTGCTATGTCCTTAAATGTATTTGGGATATATGGGATCTTTAATCCTTCTTTCCTAGACATGTGTGCTCATTTAGAGGTTTTCTCTTACAGCTCCTCCAGAGTGGGTAGAGCACATCAGTAGCAGTGAGAAGGGCATTGGCAGTGACTACACAATGTCCTGCCTAGCCAGCGGAAAACCCAAACCTCAAATACACTTCCTGAAGAATGGTCAAATGGTATGAGCCTTAAATTTCCTTCATCCTCTGACTGTTATTACTAAAGCTCAGACCAGCTTAGTGTTGGCCTTAGTTTCGGGGCCATAAAGGCACTCCAACTTTTCACAACAAGCATGAAAGTTATGTTAGCTGTTGCACCCATACTTTTGAGAAAGTGAACTGTACAATTGGTCAACAAGTACAAAAAATGAACACATCAAAATCTTCCTTTTGATTGGCATCAGGGAAGCACGTGTAGGGGCTGTTCTAGCTTTAGGCATGGCAGGTCTTTGGCTCTTAGCTCTCTCAAGTAGGGCACAGAGTCAATGAGGCACAAACTCCAGGCTGTATCTCGATTCTGAGCGGGTGCCGACATGATTGCATAACACCGCTGGCAACAGGCATTTCTGTTCCAGAAGGCTGGGAGTGTATGGAGGGGGCATAGCACAGCAGGGGCTACCCTCTAAACATACTCTGCATGCAAATCAAAACCTCATTATCTCACTGACATCAGTACACCAACAGTGAAGCATGAGCCAGTGACAAATGTTACACAGGTAATTGGTTTCAGTTGTCATTAGAGCAGCTTTAATAGGTAATAAAACAAGTATCTCTTATTCAGTTCCGTGATTTGGTATTTCCTCAGTAAGGAGTGATTTCTATACTGGGGGAAAATGTCATTTTTAAGGATTTTTTCTGTTACTTCACAGAACTATTTGTCGAATAGTGCTTGACACCCGGTTCTTGAAAATCATCCCTATGTTATATTACGAAACATAAACGATTCTCTGCTTATTTCCTCTTGACAGTATGGCAAGCATGAGCTACGCTTCACAGATATGACGTTTGACGACTCTGGGATGTACCAGTGCATCGCTGAGAACCGTCATGGAGTGATCTATGCTAACGCTGAACTGCAAGTGTTTGGTGAGCTGCTTCGTGCTTATGGGGTCTTGCTGTTTTAACATTCTTTGTCAGATCTAAGTTAATGAGATGACACTTCACTTTGGAAAACAAACACAACTTGAGCTGTCACTATTAAATATACGAGCAACGCTGCCTGCTTTGCTTAAACATCAGCAGTTGAAGCTTGAAACAGACATACAAGAGTCAAAATCATTACTTTGTATATTGCAGTTTTACAGAATCCTTCTGAAATCTGTCAGCCGGTTAGCTGTCTGCTGATCTGTTCAGCTTAGACTTAGTTAAACAAAAACTTTTAGTCCATGTACACTTTTATTTCATATACCACAACTTGCAACATCAAACATTTAATTTTACTTCATATATATACACACAGTAAGTTACGAACATGTGTGCATTCATGGGATCCTGCTGGTGTGGGTTTCCTCTTCTTCGGGTGGAGAATCTTCAGGCTACCAAACATGGCTGTGTAATGACCTGCAGATACCCTGGTCATCATTCAAATAACAAATAAATGGCTAAATTTTAATCAGTTGATGTTTTAATCAAGTAGATGATTATAAATGACTAATTGTGACAACCCTAAACAAAATATAAAAGGAATCTCCTGGCCTTGCAGATATTTTTCTGCATGCTCTTGTAAACCCATACTATGTGATAACCCAGTGATATTTCCTGTCATTAGCGAGCCCTCCCTCATTTGAGTTGAACCCATTGAAGCAGAGGGTCCTGGGGGCGAAGAATGGCCATGTGGTGATCGAATGTAAACCCAGAGCAGCACCCAGACCCACGTTCTCTTGGAGCAAAGGCACTGAGCTGCTTTCCAACTCCAGCAGGTAGGAGATACAGTCACACTGCAGCAGCTAAACTGCAGCATTCACACCATAAATTCCTGATTTTCCAGCAATGCTGAAGTTTGTTAAAAAACCCAGGGAAATATCAGAGTAAGTAAGCTTTCTTTTGCTTCAATGACCCAGGGTCTTCCAGAGCTCCCACAAAGCAGTTATCACTTCTTGGTAAATCAGGTCACAAAGTTAGAAGTTAGAAAGTCAAATTTGGGAGTGTTCTTTCAGTTTCAGTTTCCCATCTTACCTAAGAGCACCAGTGCTAAGCTCTGTCTGATGATCCTCAGCCAGGACAGACTCTTGCTGAGTGAGAGTTGATGTCTCTGAGATAACACAAGGACTAATCCAATCCCTCACTGGCCAATGCTTAATCTACAGAAACATATGGCCTGGTCAAGGGCAACATAATCTTGAAGCCACAGTAAAGTCAGGAGATGAAGCAGGATTACTCGGTTGTGATTTGTGAGTGAGTAGTGAGTTTAGGTAAAGGCTGATCATCAATGGACTTGACTCTTAGAGGACTTTCACGCTCTTTCTTTAGTTTGGTCTGTTTTGACAGGTGTAAACACTCCACCCACACGCGACTGCACATTAATCAAATCAACCAAAGTTCGGCAAAAACTGTAGGTCTCATTTCACTTACAAATGAACCCTGGTTCAGTTTGCTCCTGGTGGGAATGCAGTGTGATGGTGTGCACCAAACTAAAGTTATTACAGTGTTTAAATTAGAATTTATTTTTCATTTTAGTTTTGTATTCCAGTTTAGTTTTAGTTCGATTTATAGGCATGTAGTAGTTTTAGTTGTGATTTTGTGGGTTATTTTTTTGATGAAATGAAATGATGAATGAAGCAATGCCTTTAAAATGTGGCACTTTATTTATTATTAAATGTGGCAAAGTATTTTTTGTTTTGTTGACAATAAGCGAAAGCTCATAGGTGTAATTTGGTGTCCTTTAGCTGTGACAATGTGAAACCAACTGAACCAAACGAAAAACATGCTAACTCAAAAAAAAAAAACTCTGGTTCAGACTTTGGCAAATGAACTAGGTGTGAAAACAGCATGATATGTTGGGTTAAAATGAACTGCCATTTGTTTCATGCATAGTAAAATTAAAAGGGAGCTGAACTGAATTTTTTTCAGTTTCAGCCGTATTAATAATGTTTATATTTTATTTGAGAACAAAGTCGTTAAATGTCAAATTGTGTACTGTGAAGAAAGTTGCCGGCTCTGATTTTTTTACAGTGATGGTGATAGGAATTGCAATGTTTTCAGTACAAATATAGCCATTTAATTTACTATCCAAAATGACCAGTGATGCTTTTAAATAGTAGTGAACCTGAAAAAATGTTTTTTCTTTGGACACCGTTTTGCCTTAAAGTTCACTGTTAATACCTATCTACCGTGAATGGATTATAAAAAAATACAGTTTAGACCACAAACTGTATCTCAAGCCTGTCATAAATCAATATTTCAGGCATCAGGAAATGTAACTTTCTGTGAGGTAGAATTTAAAGACATGAAATACTTCAGACATCCAGTTGCTGTCACCACTGATTTGAACAGTTTAAGCAACAAAGTTTCTCTCAAATGGCAAACTACTCTGAATGAATCGGTTTTAAAGACTTAACTATACATCATTTTTAAAAAATCAATGAATTATTTGGCAAAATATCTCATTTTCATTCTGATCTGTGAAGACCTAACAAGTCATGGAAATTTAAACTCCAGCTTGTCTGTTTGAGATTATTTTACAACGGCGCAGTTCTCGCAATTAAATTAGTCTAAGCTTCAAATATTTGCTAACTACATTCACTGTGTATATCTAGTACATTAAAGACGCAAACCTCAGACGCCAAACGTGCCGTGGTCATTTGACTACAGTATAGGTGAGGAGAAATTTGTGTTCATTTGATTTTTCAGCTCCTCTTTCAGAGATATTGGGTATATTTTCTTAGAGTATGTTTACAGTGGTGTGTGTGTGTGTGTGTGTGTGTGTGTGTGTGTGTTATTTGTAAATTAGTGAAATTAAACTGCAAGCCCATGTGTTTAATGATAGGATATTTATTTGGGAGGACGGAAGTCTGGAGATCCGTAACGTTACCAAGTCAGATGAGGGTAAATACACTTGCTTTGCTGAGAACGACAGAGGGAAGGCCAACAGCACTGGATCCCTCTTGGTGACAGGTAAGAGGCTGAAAACTAAAGACTGTGCCAGTCTGTTTGTGTTGTGAATAGCAATGCACAGTTAAAAATACATGGCTTATGCCTTATTTCTGGAGATGCCACATTGTGAAATATACACTACTAATGCTTTTATGAACATATCTGTGAAACCTGCTATAAAAAGATGTGTGCTGATAAAGGTAATACATAATTAATGTTTGCGGAGACAGATTAGTATAAATCTGGAAGTGTCTGTGCAAGGCATTAGAAGATTAATTTGGACTTATTGTGTCTTTACCTAACACGTAAATGGTACAACCCGATTCAGTTATCGTTATAGTTTGTGTTCGCACATGTGAAAAAGAGAGGAGTATAACTCTCAGTTCCATCTTTTATGCCTTCTTCTGATTATAATAGCCTGTAGGTACAAATAGAGATTCTGAGTTTGGTGTAATTTTCTTGCTTAGTGAAGACGTCCTACTGTGATCAATAAATGACTCAGCCCTGCCCTCTGCTGGCTGACGATACACAATGCATTCTCCTAAAACATCCTTTCCTGTTCCAGTTCCTTTAGCACATTCCTTTATGCCAGGTTTCTTATGTTAAAAAACACTGAATGAAGTTCAAATTTAAATACACAAATATTAACAGAGTCTGTTCCTCCTGAGCTGTGGTCATCTCTATCTTTCTGGCTGAACTGCATCACAGATTGTTGTAGATCTGAAAAGAGGAATGAGAAATGTATGTTGCCATACAGACAGAATTTTTTTCGCTGTTTCTCAGATGCCACTAAGATCACACTTGCTCCCTCGAACGCTGATGTGAGTGTGGGTGAAAATACCAAGATGCAGTGTGTCGCGTCACATGACTCAAGTCTTGACCTCACCTTCATCTGGACTCTCAATGACCATGTGCTCGACTTCGACAAGGAGGAAGAATATTACCAATATGTCATGGTGAGAATACAGACCAAACGTAAAGTGCTGACAGCAGTGCTGTTCACAGAGTGCTTTTCACACTGTGTTATTACTGCAGACAAGTGATTTTGTAGTGAGCTTAGCCTGACCGGTAGTGGCAGTGGACTGAATGTAGCTGCTTTAATGATCACTTACTGGCAGCATTTTCACACTTAAAGCCCTGTATATTACCAGCATACCTTCACATGTGTAGTCCTTAAGCTGTTCAAACTTGCATCCTTTTAATGTCAGCTTCCGCTCCACCAAGCTCCATATCGGAAAGTCTGTCCACTCGACGGCCGTCTCGGCATCATCACTGGGCAGTTATTTGGGGCAGTCGTGGGCTGCAGGTTATGGAACTGGCCCTGTGAAAGGAAGGTTGCCGGTTCAATCCCCAGGGCCGACAGCACATGTCAGAGGTGTACTTGAGCAAGACACCTTACCCTGCTCCCTGGGTGCCGTGAATAGGGCTGTCCACCGCTCTGGGCAAGTCACTCACTGCCCCCTAGTGTGTGTGTCTATTCACTAGTGTGTATGTGGTGCTTCACTTCACACATGGGTTAAATGCGGAGGTGGAATTTCCCTGTTTGTGGGATTAATAAAGTATCACTTAACTTTCTAGTCATATGAGAGCAGACTTCTGTCTCTGAATGGGGAGAGACCCCATAAAACCTGTAAGTGAAAGCTACATTAACATGTCAAAAACATATTTGATATCACGGGTGAAATCTAACAAAACCAGCATAAAAAGTTTGTAGCGTTTGGTTCAAATAACACAAATAATTTTTTCAGCTTGTTCTGCTCGACATTGTCACTGTCACTGGGCAGTGTACTGGGCACTGCTTGGCACTGTCGTTGCACATGCACAAATATCCATAATGATATTAATCCATAATTTTATTGAATTTCTGGACTTTTTCCTCAGACATCATGTTGAGAGTTCTGATCTTTCCCATTCATTTTTTTAGCAGTGATCTGTATCCTCGTCTCTGTCCCTTTCCATACATAGACGGAGCATCTGATAGTTGTTGCTCATAAAACTGGCCACAGCTGTCAGGATTATGTCAGTATCATTCTAATTGGCTTTCCAGATAGCTTTACAAATGCACTTCTGTGCTGTAGGTTTTATCAGTCTGAAGGAAAACACACCATTGCCAACAGTCATAGTCACTGTATTAAAAAAAATGACTGTCATGGTATTACAGCTGAAAAATGTATTTCTTTGAAGAATTTAGTAGATTTTAAGTGAGATATTCTCATGAGTTTGTTGATGCCTTTGTTCCTCATGGGTTGCTGACCCATTTTGAAAAATCTCCTTCTCCTACACATCACAATAAAACAGTTGTCAGTTTTTTTGTTGTTTTTTTTTTTTTCCTTCATTTTGTATCACTGTACAATTGAAAGGACAGAACACAGAAATGTTCTGCTTTTTCCGGCCATGCTGCGTGACTTCTGCGTAGTAGCAAACTCCTAGATATTTGCTGTTGCTCTCAAGCAAAATAGAATCATGTACAAAATACACTGCCATAATAATAATAATAATAATAATACTTTTATTTTATAAAGCGCCTTTCAAGAGACCCAAGGACACTGTACAATACAAAAAAAGTAAAACAGATAATACATTAAGATTTATAACAATATATAAAATAAACTAAGAAAAAAAAAAAATATATAAAATAACAACAATAAAAATAAAACAATAATAAAAGACTTAACTAAAATAAATAGAAGTTCGAGAGAAATTCTCACTCAAATGCTAGCTGGAAGAGATAGGTTTTAAGACCGGCTTTAAAACATGATAGAGATGATGATGTACGGAGCTGTAGTGGAAGCCCATTCCAGAGTTTTGGGCCAGCAACACCAAACGCTCTATCACCTAGAGTACGGAATTTTGTAGAAGGCACAATTAGGAGATGAGAGTAAGAGGAGCGTAAAGTGCGAGTTGGAACATACATCTGAAGTAGATTACCCAAATAAGTGGGGGCAAGATCATGGAGAGATTTAAAAACAGTTACCAGTATTTTATACTGTACTCTAAACTGGACTGGAAGCCAGTGGAGATCCCTCAATACTGGTGTAATATGTTCCCAAGATCTTTTATGGGTCAACACCCTAGCAGCAGAGTTTTGCACATACTGCAGTCTGTTTAAAAGCCGGGTAGGGAGACCATGCAACACTGCATTACAATAGTCTAATCTAGAGGTCACGAATGCATGAGTAATGATCTCAGCAGCAGCAGAAGACAGAAATGGGCGAATTCTGGAAATGTTCTTTAAATGAAAAAAGGCTGTTTTGCAGACATTTTTTATGTGGGGTTCGAACGACAGTGTTGTGTCAAAAATTACACCCAGATTTCGAACCTGAGCAGAGGAGGAGACAACAAACCCTGGTATAGAGAAAGCAAGGCTACTGAGCTTTCTGGCAGTAGCAGGAGAGGAAATCAGTATGGCCTCAGTTTTAGTACCATTAAGGCTTAGAAAGTGCCATGACTGTTTTCTTACTGGATAAAACTGAAACTGAAGTGGAAACTGTCACAACAGAAGTGTTGCAGAAACATTGCATTTTGTGTAACCAAGACTTCATTGTCTTTCTCAGTAATGTATCAGTTTCTGTTCAGACAAGCACTTTATGTAATGCCAGAGGAATTGTACTAGGTCAAGTGTATGTAGATTAAAGTCTCTTGTAAAAATGCGTGTCTCTAAGGGGCTTAGTTAATACAGTAAAATGTCTTTTTTTTTCAAAATTGTCCCCATTGGGACATTAGACTATTAAGTAAACAGTTTGTCTTAAAAATGTGAAATTCACTTAACTGTGTAAATCTCCATAGGTGCTCACTTTATTTGTAATTTAAATAGATATGAAAAATGCAGATATCATTTGTAAAAGCATGTCTTTAAAGCTAGGCAGGGCATGCTTCTTAAAGACATGACTGATGCTGTTGGCCTTTTACATTTGAAGAGTGATTTCACCCAATCATCCATTCTCAATAAGCCAGCTTGGCATAGACTCTAAAATAGTCTGGACTCACCTACCTGCATTCATCATCTCTCATCTCCTCTCAGCGAAAGAGAGGGAGTCTATAATGGACTAATGATGGATGATGGCCTGTGGCAGGCTGCGTTCATGCAGCAAGGCCTCTTTCTTTTGCCATTCAGGCACTTAGGCACTTACTGGATGTTTCACTGTATGCTGTTTGTGTTGTGGCAGTTGCATGCACTAAATAGCACTTCCTCTACGTGATGCAAAATTCCATTAAACAGTGTAACGGCTGAAATTAATTGAACCCTATGCAGTGTAAATAAGTAATGATATGACATATTTTGACCACTTTGCCATCTCACACCCTGTGGATATTGATGTTTTTGGCATTTAAGTTAATTTACTCTATTATGGTCTCTTTTGAGGCCTGTAATTTATAAGGCACCATGTGCTCCATGAGAAACGCTGCTCATTATCAACGTAGAGTTCTGTTCAGTATCAGTATTAGGTTACAGTGATATTAGTGCACAACAGCTGCACTTCTGGATCTCATCATGTGTGTATGTGTGTGTCTTTCAGGATGGCCAGGCAGGCATATCGAGCTGTGAGCTGCTAATTAAGAACACTCAGATGAAGCATGCAGGCCGCTACACCTGCATGGCCCAGACACCTGTGGACAACGTCACCTCCTCCGCTGACCTGGTGGTGAGAGGTATGACACATGCACTCACACTTTGCCTTGAGTGAGAGCACAGCAATGCCTTCTTCAAAGGAAAAATATATTCTTCATAACTTCCCATACAAAAACCTGAAAACACTGGCCATTTTATTATACATCTCACATCTTCACTCACTATCCATTTCATCAGCTCCTCTTACCATGTAGGGGCACATCATAGTTCTACAATTAGAGACTGTAGTCCATCTGTTTCTCTTCATAATTTGTTAGTCGCCTTTTACCCTGTTCATCAATGGTCAGGGCCCCCACACATCAGGTATTTTTGGGTGGCGGATCATTCTCAGCACTGCAGTGACACAAATGAGGTAGTTTTTGAACACATCAGCACCACTGCTGTTCCAAACCAGCTAAAAACATCCAGCCAACAGCCTCCTGTGGCCAGAAACCGACTGCTGATCAAAAGATAGAAGGTTAGTGTACACCACCAGAAGAGCTATTGTCTTTACAGCTGCAAGGTGGAACAACAAGGTAGGGATGTTTAATAGAGTGGACAGTAAGTGGACACAGTGTCTAAAAAAAAAAAAAGCACTGCTGATTCTACAGCCAGCTCAACACTCGCTAACATTTCACTACTATGTCAGTATCACTGGTGGTCCTGTGGGGGTTGAAGAACAGGGTGAAAGGGAGCTAACACAGTATCCAGAGAAACAGACTACAGTCTGTAATTGTAGAACTACAAAGAGCACCTAGATGATACATGAACCTGATAAAATGGACAATGAGTGTAGATACAAGGTAAATGTTCCTAGTGAAATGACCGGTGAGTGTAGATTTCAACTACTTTGGAATATACTAGCAACATATAACAACACATTTTGTTTTCACAGGAGTCTCTTTATGTAACCCTTTGATTTGCGGTGAGACAATAAATATATAAGTTGTACCATAGATGCAGTTGTTGTAGGAGCATATCAGCAGTAGAATAATGGACTAACAAGGCCCTGTAATTTCTGCTTCCCTGTATTGTAGTTTTTTGGACTGCACTTGGAGATTAAGTGTGTCAAGTGAAGTGGCAATTGATGACACTTCAGAAACTAATTAGCTTTGTGTTTGGAATGTACAGAAATGTTATGACAGCGAGTGCTGTTACATTACTAAACTGCACAGAAAATGTTCTATTAAATTGAACTCCCTGACATTTTGCCTTCCATAGGATGCAGTGAATAATGTTCTTTTCTGGGCTCAGTGGCTGGCTGTGGTGCTGTAGGGAGAGCTGGATAATGAGGTGTAAATCAAATAAGAGTAAGCAGACTGTGCTGCTTTAGCTTGGACAGGTCTGCCAGCCTAGGCACCCCATACTGCCACTGTCAAAATACTCACAAACACCAAGCACACACACCCACACACAGAGGCCTGAATGTCTTCTGTTTTGGGTGCAAGCCAACTGCAGAGAGAGCCAGAATTATGGTCAGTGATTTTCAGCAGAGAAAGGGGTTTTAGTGGCAAATTCATCTTGGTGTGATATGGAGTTCAGAGACAGAGATGGCAAATTATTGGGAGTGACGTCTGTTATTTCTGGCACCAGAATAGTAGTGGATGATAAACTTCTGCCAGAACTCTGTTCTTCTCCTTATTCTCCAATGGTTACAAGACAATCATATCAGATTTGTTGTTTTGCTTACGGATGTTTGATTTTGCCAGGCTGTGTTTCATAGATGTTAGCGGTTGCTAATGGGACATGGTGGTGTGCCAGTGACCGTAATGTGGTCTTGAGTTTGGAACCATTTGCAAAATAAACTGCATTAACACAGCTATGGTCAGTGTGTTTGGGGATGGAGGTTTTAGTACAGCATATCTGTGGGATAGAGATTAGAATGGATTTCCTGTGCATGTCTCGATTGTGTTGTGCATGAAAAGAACCATCATCATCTTTCTTTTCCTCTTGTTTAATCTTAATCTTTAATAATAGACAATCAGGACACTTTTGCTTACTGCAGGTCAGTGTATGGTGTGTGTTTTATTGGGTATGTGGAGGGAACCAGACAACAGTCATTAGAGGTGTGTTCTGTTTCGATATAGAATGAGTCCATGATTCCGATGACAGATGAAACTGCACGGTTTGTTTTGCTGAGGAAATAGTGTTGAATAGAGATCAATGATGGCATTTCAGCATCTAATTTTTCTTGTAAATTCGATGAGGCTTATGCTGTTATTTTCCTGAAGCCTGGGGTGATCTTCAGCTTCCGTAAAGCAGCTAAATCCCACAGCACTCAGCAATCAAAGACGCTGATTTGTTGGTCCCAAAAGACATCCTGTTATTCTTTTGCCCCAAACAGTAATATGTCTAAGTGCACTGTAGTACAAAACTACTTCACTGACTTAAATGTTAGATGATGGCCTTTTTCATCAGGCCCAAGTTCTTATAATAATCATAGCGCGAATGCTGACCCCTGAAATCTATTGCAGGCCACTGACCACAACTAACAGTCCTTCTTGTGAGAAGCTCTGTCTTTTTTTCCCTGAGTGTGAGTTCAAGAGCTATTGCTAACAATCTGGCTTTTCTATCACTTGATTTATTTCCATCTCTGTGGAAGGAGAGAGTGAAACTGCACCAAAGAAAATAAACAGAGAAATAATGGATGACCAAGCTTTCCATTAAGGGTTCTGGGTTGATTTACAGGATTTTAATGTCTGTTGAAGCCAAAACCAACGGCTTGGTCAGATATATTATGAGGAAAACGTTTATAGGAAGTGGGTAAAGTGCTTGAGACCTCAAGCATAATCTCCTCAGCACCCGTCATTATTTAACGTTTTGTGCTAAAACCTTGAATGTGAAGCGGAGAGTAAACATCAGGTATTATCTTTCCTTCCACAATTTTGGGCTGTAGTTATTTTGAGTGAGTGAAATGGGATATGCCTAAATCCAAACTATAGTTAATTAGCGAATAAAATGTAGATGAAAGCCAATTTCTCTCTCATTATATATTAAGGGCCTCCTGGACCTCCTGGAGGGGTTCGTGTGGAGGAGATTGGGCCAAAGTCTGTGAGGCTGCTCTGGAGTCAAGGTTCGGATAACCTTAGCCCCATCTCCAAATACACCATCCAGTACAGAGAAACCAGAACAGAGGAGGCCTGGAAAGATGCAGTTACTTGTGAGTACACTGGTACTGTCTAAAAGGAATTCCTGAAGTAACAATTAGGATTTCCTGCTTTTATATTTAGCTCACAGCTCAAAGCACTGTTATTCTTGTAGCATTCTATGTTAAAAAGATCCAAAAAGACCTTCGAGATGATCATTTTTGATGTAGCAGTTTTTTCAGGCCTTTGGCAGTGGTGTTTTAAGAGTGAAGCTGAGGTGGCTAACCTTATCTGCATAGGTCCAGTGAGGGCACAAGTGATTTGTTTTGGTGCCATGTTTGTCATACTTTTTAGTTCATAGAGTGTCAGTTCCTAGTAGTCTGTAGTAGTTTTAGACATCCAAGCTTTTGCTCTTGAATTTTCAGTAGTGCATAAAGTGTATGTAGTGACCAGTGGCTGTAATTTACATGTTCTCAGCACCTCCAAATGTAGAAGGCAATGCAGAAACAGCCACAGTGATTGATCTGATTCCCTGGACTGAATATGAGTTTCGAGTCATTGCTACAAACACTCTGGGTACAGGAGAGCCTAGTGACCCATCTCCCAAAACCAGAACGCAGGACGCAGGTATATTTCTAGATGTCATTTTAATGTTGTGTAAACATTATTGTTTACTTATATTTCATGCCATAATGAGAGATATAAGTGTGCCAAACTGTTGATGAGAATAATTACTAATGTCACATTTCTGGATTGTGGAGCTTGTGAAGCACTGTTTTGGGGAACTTTGTAAAATTTAGTTAGTCTTTTCAGTTTAAATGATTCAGAGACTGCATTAAAACAAGGTGATGGCTTTGACTATATCTGCTGCTTTTCTGATCTGATATTAAGACTAGACTATTGTTTGGTGCTGTATTCACAGCAGTTTATAGAAGCTCTTTGGAAATACAAAGTCTCACATTCTTTTCCTATGTTAGTTCCTGTGGTGGCACCCTCAGATGTAGGCGGAGGTGGTGGAACAAGTAGAGAGCTCACCATCACATGGACGGTAGGTACTGTTTTGAGTGTGAATGCTTATTTTAAGCTCTAGTGGATATTTTCATTTTCATTTTCATTATATGAACAGCTAAAATCTAATTGACTCCCTGATTTCTGTTGTGTCCTCAGCCTGTGCAACCCCAGTACTACTATGGCAGTAACTTTGGTTACATCATCGCTTTCAAGCCTGAGGATGGCTTTCAGTGGCGTAAAGTGACCGTTGCAGACCCTGAGGCCAGACGTTACGTCCACAAAGACCCCTCCATTCCTCCTGCCACAAAGTTTGATGTGAAAGTGAAGGCTTTTAACAGCAAAGGAGAGGGACCTTACAGCCTCACTGCTGCCATATACTCTGCTCAGGATGGTGGGTATCTGAGGCAGGCCTGCTGTTAGTTTTACATGTACTCTCAATGTTCAATACCTCAATGTATGGTGGGTTAAGCCTTATCTCTTAAGACCAACAGATGTATCATTTTTATCAAATCACAGACATGATTTCATTCTGTCTGGAGTTTCTAGGGAAAAGTGCAGATATAAATGCATTTCTTGTGTCATAAGAAGTCTAAACCAGTGTGATGTTTTCTGTGCAGATTTTCTGTCAGAACTCATGCTATATTGCATGGTGTAGATCAGTAGTTCTCATACGAGACTTCAGGCCCCCAGTCACTCCGTGTTTGCTCTAACCCAACACATAAAGACAGAGCAAAAGTGAGCACTGGTCTGAGAGCCACTGGTGTAATATGCCCTATTTCCATAGTCTTAATACTGCACATGCAGTTATTGTGATGTTTAGTAGTGGGTGGTATATCAGTTTATCTCATACACCGGTTGAAACACAGGTATGACAAGTAAATAAGCACAGATAATGCTACATACAGACTGATCTTTCAGTCGCATTTCAAATAAAATGAAAACAAATGAAAACAGCAGGTCAACAATCACCTCCTGCTTGTCTAGTCTGTTGAATTTGAAGTAGTCCACTTTGTTTTTGAGGCAGCAGACATGAAGGAATGGATGGTCTTTCGGGGTTAGCCTTAGCCCAGCATGCACACCAGAGAGCTTCTATTTATTCCCGACTGACTCAATCAGCTTCATCAGACAGCGTTCTTGGGGTTTTTGCTTGCAGCAAGCTTTGGAACAGCTGATCATGATATCTGCATAACTGTAATTTTTTCCAAATTACAGCAGTGTGTGGTGGTCGGAAGCACGGGTGCATGGGAAGCAAAAATGAGACAAATGACTTGATGAGGCTGAAATTGACATATCATTTCCTTAAATGGTACAACAGTTACATTCAGGCACATGTGACATATGGCCAGAATGTATCTGCTGCTCTGTTTCAAGTGGAACAAAATGCCTGAACAAAAAGCTGGCAAATAAGAAGACAACTTCAGCCTTATGGAAATTAAGATGTGAAACGACATTAAGGACTGTTATTACTGGTACTTTTGTTGTTAAAATGGCTCTTATTTAAAAGCGAAGACATCTCAGGATAATAAGCCACAAAAATAGGTTTACTTAAGTGTCTAAAATGGTTTGATAAGAATATGTGTGTGTGTATATATATATATATATATATATATATATATATATATATATATATATACACAGGTACATATATCAAAACCATCAGAAATTCTAATTATACAGTGATATAGATTTTTGGCCATACTGCTCCCTACAAGCAGTATTATTGCATATGAGGGTTGAAGTAATTTGAAAGCCTCTATATGAAGGGAGGCTAGTTTCTGTTAATTCCAGTTCTGATTTTAAACTTTCACCAGAGCTCCACTCAGACATTCATTCCCTTATTCAACACAAGCATTCCTCCTTCCAAATCGTAAAAATTCGAAGTCCTTATGATTAGTAGCCTACCCTCTCGTCTAGTCTTAGGATTTACTCTGATCACCGTAAAACTGACATTAAGCTGATAATACCAGCTGCGGGTATTCTAGACATTTAACCCACTTATTAACACACACTGAAAGACAGCCATGACACCGTTCTGCCCGACATTCTTTCCTGCATCTCGAGGCTCTGTCGCCCTGGTAACCCAGTGCGATGTTAGTGGGAAGGCAGCTGAACGCTCTGACACGTCTTTGGGGCCGAGCCCAGACAGAGATTCAGTACTAGAGGAGCATTGGTCACAGCAGATGTAGGGCAGGACGGGGGTCATAACTCAAAAAAGAAATTAGGCAGGGGAGACAGCGATGGTGTTCTGTAGCTTAAGTGTAAATGACTTAATGATCTGTATGGCTATATTGTGTATGTTTGAAAGCATTTTAATTAAATGCATGGATAGACTAAACTTTTAGTTATTCAGTTTATGCCCAAGGCTCAGTGTGTAGATGTGTTTGTTGTGATGTATTTGTCACTCTTTTTGTGTATCTTCAGTGCCCTCAGAAGCCCCCACCATTGTAGAGGCCAGAACTCTCTCAGCAACAGAAGCCATCATATGGTGGCAGCCAGTCTTACAGCAGACAGTAGAGGGCTATCAGGTGAGTGTCGCATGTGCAGTACTGTGCACACACAAAGACACAATGAGGCCTGTGTGTAGTTTTCTGTTAAGTATACACACACACACACACACACACACACACACACACACACATTTTCTAAATCGCTTATCCTCCTGGGTTGCGGCGGGTGCTGGAGCCTATCCCAACAGTCACTGGGTGGAAGGCTCTGTTTTTTTCTGAATAACCGAATGGCTGTATTAACTGGAAATTAAACAAATGAAAGAATGGTCTTTGACTTTTGCAGTGTAGTGTCTAGAGTAGAGTAGTGTATAGTGTGTAATTGCTGTAGCTGCCTCCAGTTAAATCACAAACACAAGGCATTCCTTGAGTTAGAAGCATTTAACTGCATATCCATGCCACCAAAATGCTGTGAGAACTAGATAAATAAAAACACAAATCATAACATGAGTGTAGTGCAATACAGCAACATTCGCATAGAAAATAACCATTAAAAAACAGATCTCACAACATGCATATAGCTCCGATTATACCGAAGGCTATAAGCCACTAAACGTGCATGAAAACGTAGATATTCCATCATGTTACTATGTGACCTCCACTAGCATTTTAGCTGTAGGCTAACCCATGTCTATAAACATAATGTGAAAACACACATATAACCATGCCTACCTCATTGGCCATGTTAACTCAAAGAGGGAAAGAGAGGAAACTTCATGCTGTCTTCAAGTCCAGTCTTCATGAACCGTCATATACAGCAACATTACTTAAGCTTTAGGAATGGGGATGTTTAACATGTCCTCTGCTTCTCATTGTAATGCAATGTGAAGAGTCCAACTCATATACAACTCATGATACAAGAATATTGGTTCCGCAGGCGCTCTTTAGACGTTTGTTATTTAATACCTTAATTATGTCAACCAGCAAAATTTGACTAACCTTGACAGCAGTTGCATATTGCATATATATTTACATTCATATGATTCTTGATTTGTTTCTCATGGCAGCCCTACACTTATTATGTGATGATTTGCTAACCATACAACTTTTGTAGTTTACAAGTTACAGTAGAGTTACATAATAATGATGAAACCCATTTTGTAGGGGAATGGGCATGTTCTCTAGTTTAGTTTACAGATACCATGTTGTTATCACAGTAACTATTTAGTACTTAAGTGTGCTGCCCAGTAGCATTAGCAGTATGCATGTGACCTGTGGCAGGTGAGATACTGGAGGAAGTCGATGGAGAATGAGGCAACAGCACAGCGCATCTCCAACAGAGAGAACCAGACGCGCCTTGACAACATGAAGCCTGACTCACATTACGTCATTGAAGTGCGTGCATTCAATGGTGCAGGATATGGACCGCCCAGCCAACGATATGAGATCCACACAAAGAAAGCTCGTAAGTTTAAGTTATATGCTTTCTTTAAATCTTGCCAGCTCTGTTTTATACCATATTGTTTAACTAGATACACACTTGAACTAATAGATAAAATAATGAGATCCAACACTTCCAACTTCCACTTTTCAACTTAGTATTCAGAGCTCTCCCCTCAGATCTCTTACTTGCTATATCTGAACACATGTATACGGCTCATATGAGTTTTCCTCTCTCTCAGCTCCAAGTCGGCCTCCAAAAATAATCAACACAAAGATGAATCCCAGCAGAACATCAGTCAACATTGCCTGGGAGCAAGTGGAGCCTTTAGTCAATGAGTCTACAGTGCAGTGTTACAAGGTGTGTTACACACAAACATGTGTAGTAGTGTCACATAATCAGGGCAGTTTACTGGGTTTAAATGAAGGTGCTGGCTGGTTTGAAGCAGCACTCCTACTTAACTAAGGTTTCAGCCTAAGATCATAACAATACTTTAATGAACAGTTTTGGAGTTACAAGAGTGATGAGAATACAATGATAGAATACAATTTGACAGCACTTGTATAATTCACTGAGTAGTTATTAAGCCCTCTGAAAAAAGCACAGATGTTTTTTGGCACATGGCCCTTCTCAGTGAGATGAATAAAAAAGTATGCCTCAAAGCTTATAACAATATGGTTTTGACTTGAAAGATTATCATTTAGGAGTTTTATGTTTTGAATACATAATATGTATTTTCATTCATTATAATTGCAAATTTTGTAAAACTGAATTAAGCTGTCTGACTGCATTTTTCCATTTGAGTGTTGTGTATGTGACCATGGCCTGTTTTTGTAACTATTTGAGTATTCCTACTTGCTCTTCCAGGTTCTCTACAGGCAGGAGGGCAAAAGCACTGGGGTTCTCTACACCACAGACAAGCAGTATATAGACCTGCCCATGCGCAAGGATGGAGATTATCTGGTGGAGGTGAGAGCACACAGTGAGGGTGGAGATGGAGCTGTGGCACAAGTGCGCATCTCAGGTAAGCTCTCCTCTAGCAATAATGTGAGATACCTACTCTGTGTGTGTTGTTTTATTTTACTTCATCATAAGTCTGTTATTTGGCCCTAGAATGGTATGTTAACGGTTTGGTGGAAAAAGTAGTACATCAATAAGAATTATGTAAATGTTAGTCATTCTTTCAGATATATACATGTGTGTATGTGCCTGTATGTATGTATATGAGGCAAATCCTCTAGACCAGGGTCGAGTAAGTTAATATTGAGAGGATTTTTCTCCCTCTCTTCTGTGTGAGCCTTTCTGCTTGGATCACATAGGTGTCAGTGTGGCCATTTGTCAGTGTCAGGCACCTGTGGTCATGAACAGGTGCTGACAGGCTAAGGGAGAGAGAAAAGACAGAGGGGGTACCATAATGATAGATGAGGCTCACTTTGAGTGCAGTTTTTTTGCTTGCAACGCTGTGCCATGTCTAGTTTTATATATTATGTGGTTTCACAAAGCTACGTACAGTACTGTGCGACAATCAGAGGCCACTCTTCTTTTATTCACTTACCAGTCAAAACGGCCATTAAAGTAATTTCTTCTTCAGTGTCAGAAAAAAAGAATTTTACAAAAAACATTAGACAGAAGCCTCAAGAACTAAATATATCTAATCTCAGACACATCCAGTGATGATGATGATGATGTCTGGACTCTGGGGTGGTCAGTCCATTGTTCTGAGCACAACAGCAGATTCTTTGTTTGACTTTCAGTTTTTCTTGTTTTTGTCTGTTCTCTTTTCTCAGTAAGAGCTTCTTGGCAGCTACACATGGACAGAAACATTTGAGGATTTTTTCAGCTCTGAAGCAAGAGCGGAGCTTGATTTCTGTTTACCTTTCAAAGACAAAGCCTTAAGTGCTGTTTATCTAGTTTTGGTAAACAGATAAACAGCACTTAAGGCTGTTTAAAGCTTGCACAGTTGTTAGGTGGTGTTAAGGATCTTTTAGTTATTTCTTGAAGTCCTTGCTTTCATTTCTTCAAGTCCTGGTCACCCCAGTCTTTGTTCATTTGTAACTGAAAAGAAGTTAACACATCCTTTACAGGGAACAAATTTAACATGAATGTAATATTAATATGTAAATTTCAGTCTACAATTTATTTTTACTTTCTGGATGAATTGGAAAATTTACTCTGAGCATACTGTAGAAAAAAACCATGCTGTAACTTTTGCACAGGCCACATTTTGTTTTTATTTTCCTCAATATGCTAAATTGAGCATATCAACAGTACTAGTGCATTAAAATGTGCAGAAGTGTGTTCTCTGTAGAGGATGATATAAAGGGTATAATTTGACCGAAAGTACCCAACCCTTTGCCTATTTTTCCTGACTTTCTCTGACCTTTTGCTTGTGTATTTGTGCAGGTGGGGGTGTCTTGGTGGCCCAGTCTCTCAGCATCTGTGTCCTGCTCCTGGTTGCAGTGCTCAGCCTGGCAATCTGAATGTAGCGCCATCCCTCTTCTGCCTTCACTCCTTCAGTGAAGAGGACTCTCACAGGATGACGCCTTACAGAACTCTTATTCCACAAACGCCGAAGCTCAACAATGAATATTCCCAACTCGGAATAAGCTTTGTGGGAAATAAAGACACTATAGAAATCCGTAAAGTACAAGGACATGGAGGATACTCCACTTACAGAATCGAGATTACACACATGGAAAAGCATCAAAGGAGTTCTCTCTTGTTCAATATGCCTTACAATTTCTCTCACCCTGATCTTTTACTCTTGGGCTGCTTGCAGTAAAAAGCGATCTCCTCATTTCACAATTTAAACAAAAATTCCAATGTCATTTCAATTTCAATCTCGATCTGAGTCAATCGTCAAGGCTACTGTTTTGATTAAGTCATAACATTCTTTGAGCAGCTTGCTCTTTTCTGCAAGTGACTTGTGATGAAAGATTAGTGTAAGAGGGTCTGATAATTGTTTTATATGTAGTTTGCAAATCAGTGGCACTCCCTTTATCATTTCAAAACTAAAGCACATCCCTCCCTTAATGGATACAGTCAAAGCAAACTCCTATCCTACTACTTGGACTCAATGCTCTAATTAAGGATGCATAACAGACGATATAGCAATTTATTTCAAGCTAGTATATGTATATGCAATAATTTATAAGCTATCGATCTCTTAATATATTTCAATATATTATTTCTTTGCTCATATTAACATATCTCTAATAGAAAGATTATTTTACATAAAGAGATTTCAAAGCCCTTACACAAGAGTAAATGAACAGCTGGAATTGAGATGTGTGCATGTCGCCTCTGAGATCTAAGCAAGGATAGTCAGGTGTCAAATAAAATTGTAAATTAATCATCATTGCTGAAATTCTGTACTGAGGAGTAATATTGTGTTTGTATGTGTAATATATGTGTGGAAAACATATCTAACCCATGGTTTTAAACACAAACAGGGCTCATGCACACATACATATATTATGGAAATGTATATGTATATGTGTAAGTGTGTCTGTGTGTGTAGACTATGGCAATATCCACTGTGGTACGCCTGGGGCCGTGTTCTCAAAGATTCTCGGGGTAGGAGTGATGTTTTGGTCAAACTGATGCTTGACTGTCACTCTTAGCTTGGGGAACTCTGTGAATGCAGGCCTGGGTGATGCTACTGCAGCGCTTTACAGTTTCAACCAATGTCGTTAGTGCTCATTGTCTAACCATGAACCAAACTGAGGCTGAAAACGGCTCTGCGGCTTTGTTTTGACTGTATCATTAGAAGCTCTGTATGAGTTACAGGTGCTTTGTAAAGAATGTTGACATTTTGTTTTTGGACCCATTTCTTTACCTCCATTGCTTTTAATCGTGTCATGTTCTGAGTACCAGTTGTATGGACGCAGTAGCAGTGCAGTGTCTGATGCTACAAAAGCTGACTGCTTCAAGCTTTTATCATGACCACATCAGTGAGGCGCAAAAACGGAGGAAAAACAAGCATTCCATTCCTAAAGGGAAAAAGTTTCACTGATCATTTACTGTTTTTTTTTATGGTGTCCTTTATGCTTAAGGATTTTATTTATGATGGGCTGTTTGTTGAAGTGTGGAGAATGAGTAGATGAGCCATGAATGGACTAGAGCGTTTAGTCATCGAGTATGATTTTGTTTGAGCTGAATTTGTTGCTAAATACAGCTGTGAGATACAGCTATGAGATTTGTGAACCCTTTGAAATGATCTGGATTTCTATGTGAAAGACGCAAGCGTCAAACTGGTCCTGGAGGGACGGAGTCCAGGACAGTTTGGTGATTTCTCTGCTGAAACACACCTGGTTTATTGTCTTTACTTAATTATCCAGCTTTGGTGGCATGTTAGAGAAATGACTAAACAGTGCTCAATAGACACTAGACCTCCTTAAAATAATACATAGAAAAAAGACACAACAAACACATTTTATAATTCCATATTTTTTCCAATGATTTAAACAGTTATGGTCATTAATAGAGAAGAAGTCAGGATCTCAGGCAACGAAGTAGTCTAACATCATTATACTGTCTCCACCATGTCACATGGTGAATGAAGCTTTTATATTTGTATTGTTCTGTTTTTCCAAACACAATGTTGTGTACATTTGCTATAAAGTTCTTTCCCTCCATCTGGCCATAGAACATTGTTCCAGTAATGCTGTGGAACCTTCAGGCAGTTATTAGAAAACTGGAAACGGGGAGCAGTGCTGTTTTCGGAGAGCAGTGGTTTCCTCCTTGTTCACCTTACACAAAGACCAGTACTGTTCAAAAGCAGTGCAGTGTCTGATGTTCATGTTTTTTTTCTTATGGTTGACTCATGAACATTTTATCCAGATCAGGAGATGCCTGCAGATCCTGGAGTGTAATCCCTGGGTTCTTTTTCACTTGTGGAAGATTCTATGGCAAACCCTTTCACTGATCTTTGTAGGACACCCACTCCTAGAGAGAGTAGCATGGGGCCTGAATTTCCAGCCTCATGAGCCATGAGAGCTTTTCTTCAGGTTTTCTTTGAAATCTTTTGAGTGTGCCGTTGCTCCAGATTCCGGTATGTAGACCAGGTGCTCTTTTATGTGGCAATGCAGGTCAAATCCAAACTAAACTGAATGGAACATCTGATTCCAATAACCCCTTTTTCCAAATCTTAATTGACTCAATTTATTAAGATCAGACCACAATTCCAGAACATTCCAACTTGAAAAGGTTCATTTTTCTCACAACTGTTTACTGACACGCCCAGAATACTTATCTTTTATTTGTTATTAATATATGTTAATATTTGTCACTTATTTGACAATATTCTAGTTTATTCAATTAAAATGCTGCGTTTTGATATTTCCAGTCATGTTTCAGGAGAACTCCCATCTGAAGATCAAAATGACTTCTAAAACGTACATAAGAATATAGGTTCAGGTATTTTTTTTTCTCTTGAGTCTGAGGCCATTTATTACTATTTGTGTATGAAACAGCATATAACATTTTGATCTTTCAGATGAACTGTCTCCTTAAATATGTATGAATTTTAGCCATTGCTTCAACATTTTGTGAGTAATATTCAATGACCACCACAAAGTGCTTTCTCTTTCCCAGTCAGGCAACAGAATCATCATTGTGATCAAAAAAAAAATAATATTAATAATTGCCAAATGCATGAATGCCTTTAACTTTTGCAATCTACATTTGGAGGTGAAATGGTACGCCCTGAAATGCATGATCTGGAAATGAATGGTTCGTTCCAGTTGCATTAAAACACCATAGCTACTCATTTGCGATCAAGGTGACTCATGTAACTCAGCTTCTTCTGATCTGCCTCTGTCAGCCAATAAAATGTCTGTTCAGCCTGAATGGCGAGCTCTCTTTGTCAGAGACGATGTAGATAAAGTCTAACCCATGAGTCATTCAAGCCATTCTTCTCAATTAAAGTTTATAGAGACAAAACCAATAAGACTCACGTGTTATTACTGGAGTTCCGTTACTGCATATATTCTTACAATATAAAATGAAGAAACTCTTTACTGGCTCTATTAGCCGTTTTCTGGCTTTGTACCTTAGTTAGGCAAGCATACAGTCTGCCACGCATTATGCTTGTTAAGTGAAGAATACTGACCACTGTTAGTCCCCCAGACTACAGGATTTTAGGGGTTTAACCGTCCTTTGGACCCCACTGTTGTAATGGTTTACAGTAGAGTAACCAGAGTTTTTGTGTTAAGCCATAAAAGGATTTTCAGTATCAGTATTTTTCCTAATTTAAAGCTAGTTCCTGAAATAAACATTACTTATTTCCATGGAAAAAATGAATTTCCAGTAGAAGGCCACTTCAGGTATGGTATACCCTTGATTACATACCGTGATTACCCAAAAATAAAATGTTTACTTAAAAATGTTGTCAAGTGGTTCCACTAAAGATGCTCAGTTGAGTTATATGTACTATTTAAAGAGCATTAAATTAAAGGTTTAAGTTAGATCTACATAACTTCATGTTATTTTTGTGCTGTAGAATAATGCTCAGCAGGAGGTTACACTGGAAATTGCACATACATTGTAGGCTAGTCAGCTAAGCATGTAGGTTAGGCATACATTTGCTGTACAGTTTGCTTAAGCATGGAGTATAAAAAAGAAAGACATACAAAAAAGTATTCAAGGGGGGGAGATGAGATAAAGAGGGTGAGTAAAAAAAGTGAAACAATATGCAAGTAGATTATGTCAGGAGCCAATGGGAAAGATGATGAATTTCACTTAAGAAGATTACATTGACCAAACTAACTCAGTTACAATGACTCACATGCATTTGTTAAGTAATTTGTTAACTAAGAGAGAAAACTAATTAAAACCAACAACAGAGCAAGTGATTTTTTTTGTGTGTAAGTAATCTACCTGCCATCCATCCAATGACTGCTGGGATAGGCTCCAGGCTAGGCTTTACTTTTCTGTAGGTGAAGCATGGCATTCCGCAAGGTTCTATTCTAGGACCATTTCCAATTCCCTTATATATGCTGCCACTGGAAACAGTCATCGTTAACTTACACTGCTATGAGGAATACGCTGTATGTATTAGCTAGACCAGATATTTGACACCAACTTAATAAAACTGAGGAAAGGAAACAAAATACTAGACATCCTGCCTAATTCAGACAAAACATCTCAATTGACTTTTTTAAGTAGCCTCAGTTGCAGGTGTAGGAATCTTGGTATCACTAATTACTCGAGTAATGCTCATATGGGTAACGTTCCTTGAACACCTGTCTTCTACTATTCACATGATGCAGATAAACTAAATCATGACTTAATGGCCTCTAGGTTGGACTGCTATAACCCAGATAGCAAGAGGATAGTAGGCCACTGTTGACCTACTGACAGCAAAGCTGGTGGCTCACTGACCTTTTGCTCAGCATTTTCTGGGCATCCCACTGGTGGTTAAGAAGAGTATTAGATGAAATTGCACTTCACAGTGCTCATTTTCCACTCATAGTTGAGTTTACCTATTTTTTCCTCCTATTTTTCTTTTGGTGTCCTTAACCAAATACATACACACACACACACACACACACACATCTTCTAAGCCGCTTCTCCTTCTAGGTCACGGGAGGTGCTGGAGCTTATCCCAGTGGTCATTGGGTGGAAGGCACGATACACCCTGGACAGGTCACCAGTCCATCACAGGGCAATCCTTAACCAAATAGTTTAGTAAATCATTTTAACAGCAATATCATAAATACAGCAGATTCTACAGCTGTAACCAATCTAGCACAATATCAGTAACAGCATTTTCAACAAAATCATTTCAATTAGGTCTAGTTATTTATTGTTCTCTCAATTGTTTGTAAAATTTGTCTTAGTTCATTTTCCAACATAAAAGGCTATGCGCATTTAACAGCTATTTGAGGAGATGTAAAAGTAGTTCATCCTTTATTATGGATGGATTGAGCGTGGATCATCTGTGGCACACAGTCAGCGAGGTGCCGATCTTATCAAGTCGGAGGACCAATATATCTAGGAATGATAATAAACTAGATGTTTTGATGGATGCCCCAGAATACAACAGCCCTTAATTAGACATAGACAGTTTGACAGTTGTTATTTGTTACATCTTGTTCCTGGAGGAACGTAATTTCACTCCACTTGTACACAGATGGAATGACAATAAAAGCTTCTTGACTTGACAACATGCCCTGATTTTACTGACATATCGTTGGCTGCCTCCTGCCAAACTTAAATTCTACCCTATACTGCTACAGACCTACTCCACAGTACTGGACTGAACTTATTGCCTATGACACATCATGCCTGCTTTGATCACATGGTGAAAGGTTTGTCAGTGTCTAGAATTTTAAAAATTACAGCAGGAGGCAAAGCTTTTTTCTTCAAAGCCACCCATCTATGGAATAACCTTGTCAGTGCTGAATACTGACACAATCTTAACTTTGATTCTAAGCTGAAAACCTACTTGTTTAGTTGGCCCTTGTTTAACAGTGTTCCTCTTTAGCTGGGTACAGCTGATGGGGGGGGGGTATTGTATTATCTAACTACTGTTGTCACCACATCTTCATCAGAGTAATGTTAGTTTTGTATTTGAGACCTGAACATCTCGCCAGACCTAATTTTTGAGTCAGCGCGCGTGCCGTTTTTACGTAAAGACGTATGACGTGTACCGAAAAACCCACACAACCTGGCCCGACGCTTTAGAAACGTGCCCAGCGCCAGTCAGCGAACAGTCTTGTGCGGCGACAGCTGGCGTGGTTTTATGTTTTTTAGGGGTTTACCGGAGCTTGTTTTCTCCGCATACAGCCACATTTTATCAGCATCCCAGCTGAACTACACTGCGTGACGTCAGGCTGACTCAGGCTGAGTGATTTTCTGACTGAGGAGTGATAACTCACTCAGTTTTAACAGTACTATAGAGGTATTTTCAGCTCCTGTTAACTAATTAATTAATAAATTTCACAGTACCTTTCGTGTATACAGTTTTGTAGGTGCCGTCTCCATTTACTCCATAGAGGAGACCGTGTTAAGCCCAGTATCGGCTAAACAGCGCGCTCTAGTGGACTGGCAGACAAAAAGCCCGAGTGCCTCATAACGATTTTCATGAACTCTGTGTTTCTGTACTACTGAATAAAGAAAACCAGCCTTTGCTGGCGGTGAGGCATGAAGAGTGGGGCAAGTTGCAGTGGCTCGCTGTAAAGTTTGTGTTTATTCTCCTCCCACCTCCTTCATCCCCATCTCTCCAGGAGGAGCGCCAGAGGAGACGGCGGGCCGCCGCAGCTCTGTGGAGAGAATGGGCTCACACACAGCAGGGGACTTTGGTTCAGTTAGCGAGTGAGCTGACTGAGCGAGGAAGACCGCCAGGCTGAAGATGTGGCCCACAGCTCACACACAGGTTCCAACTCGAGGAGCCAGTCGGCGAAATGTTGAGGGCCAGCTCGCCTCTCACCTCCACGAAGAGCAGCTCCAAACTGAGAACCAGCAGCAACAGCTGGAGAAATGCATGGTGGGCAGAAGTGCAAGCGATTCTGACCAGGTAGGTCCTGCTTCTCACAACCATTCAAACGCAGGAACCTGCTGTTTACCAGTGTTATGAAAAATGCTTTGTTTTTTGTTTTGTTTTTACTGCAGAAGTTTGCTGCACAGGTAGGAGAAGCACAGCTCTTTAAGGTGACTCTCCATCGAGAAAACAGCTTGCTAGGATTCAAAGTGGTAGGAGGCCAGTGTGACCAGGTATGGCGTTTATAAGCCGGCTTAATCTGTGAGATGTATAGTGTGCTGTTGGTGTAATTAGTCTGTTGTTTCATTGTTTTCATGTCATTGTACTAAAGAGCTCATAACTGTAAATGAGTCTTTTCCCGTCTGCAGATGTGCCCAGGAGGTATATTTGTATCTCATGTCACAGCAGGAGGACCAGCAGACAGAGAGGATGGGCTTAAGGTTCAAGACAGACTGTTGAAGGTGAGTCAGCCGTTGCGCTCAGATCAGGGACTGAATGTCCTTCTCCTGAGGTACTGTTCTTGTCCATGTATCGTGTTCATTTGCAATGTGTTGGACACTGATCAGGACAAACAGACAGTCTGATGTACCTTATTGATCCCCAAGGGGGGGTATTGGGTTGCCAGAGTGCATACTGTTCAAAGACATCAGACTGCACGAAGTTCTGAAGACCGCATTCGCTGAAACATTCGCTTGACGTGCCGGGTTCATTTGAGAACATTAAGATTCATGTCAGACACCATTCAGTGGCGTGTGGTATATGGATTATCGTTTGGTTGGTTGGTTATATTGGTTATTCTAAACATAGCAAGTAGTTTTGCACTTTAAGCCTTAAGTACATACAGTTGTATGCAAGTTTGCTCAACGTGGGCCTGGTTAAATGATTTATTGTTTTTTGTATTGAAAAGAAGTAAAGATGTCTTTTTTAGCAAACAAAATAGCTTCTTACAAATGTTAATATGGTTATTTTATATTTGATTAGCTTAAAAGGAAAAAAAAAAGTAGTTATTGTAGCATGTGCAAAAGTTTGGGTATGACGTCTCAGAACTTTATCAGCACAACCATGATCTGGAAGTGTTGCCAATAGAAAACCGCACCTGGGACCTCATCACAAAAGGTTACATCTGAAGTATCAAAAACAACTATCTAGATAATACAGATGCATTCTGGAAGCGAGCTTTTTCAACTGATGAGGTAAAGTTAAACTATTAATAAAGGTATATTTGGAGAGAAAGAAGGAGCAGCATTTGAACACTTTATCAAGTTTTAAACACAAGCGAGCTGTTATACTTTGGGGTTGTATGGTAGCCAGTGGCACAGGAAACTTTGCATGGGTAGATGGAGGAATGGACTGTACTAAATATCAGCAAATGCTTGAAAGCAAATGTGACAGTCAAAAACTGAAAATGAAACGAGGCTGGCTTTGCAACAAGACAGTGATCCAGAGCATACCTCGAAATCCACCATGGACTTCTTTTAGAAACACAAGCTGAGTTTTTGGAATGACCCTCACAGTGCCCTCACTTCAGCATCATTGATGTTGAATCTATGGCTAGATCTGAAATATGCTGTGCATGTAAGACAGCCAAAGAATATCAGAGAAATGGATCTTCTGCAAGTACGAGTGGGTTCCTACATATATATATGTGTGTGTGTGTGTGTGTGTGTGTGTGTGTGTGTGTGTGTGTGTGTGTGTGTGTGTGTATATATATATATATATATATATATATATATATATATATATATATATCTATATATATATATATATATCTAAAATCTAAAGGAGAAGGACACTTGGGGTCGATTTCCCAGACATGGACTAAGTTGATTCTATGACTAAAAACCAGTTTTAATTGTGAATCACTTTTTTACATTCTTTTTAGTCCAAGGCTAGACTTGATATATGTCTTGGAAGCT
The DNA here is from genome assembly GCF_015220715.1 of Pygocentrus nattereri. Lineage (NCBI taxonomy): Eukaryota > Metazoa > Chordata > Actinopteri > Characiformes > Serrasalmidae > Pygocentrus > Pygocentrus nattereri. Next base: position 30,049,678 of record NC_051221.1, on the reverse strand, counting down.
GGCCCATAAGGCCAGGCCTTAGTATGCCTGTAAGTGAAAGGTCAGGTGCCACTAATCAAATTTTTTAACTCCTGTATTTAAATTGATCCCATTTACAGTCTGTTCATCTCACCATCATTAGATTTCTCACTGCTCTATTCTAGTTTATCCTAAGGCAGACTGAAATTATACCCACATTTGACCTCAGGACAAACTGTACATTTGGAGTCAAAGTATTTGCACAAGAAGACCAGGACATGACTGCTTTCCGGGTTGAAAGGTGAAGATATTTTACATATTGTATCATTAATGTTGTTAAAGTGTTTGGTTTGCTTATCTTTATAGGATTCTTCATTTGTGGATTTTATGTGTGGATAAAGGTATTTGCTCTGTCAGGCTTCTGAGCCCCAGCCTTACTTCTCTAATTTACAGTAACTGTAAATGCCTTCCCGCCGCAGACTTTTGTTTTCGTAGGGTACCTGCCAATTGCTGAGCTGTGCTTCTGGGTTTGATGGGATGTGAAATTTACTTGCATAGCTGACATTACAAAGTCTGTGTTAGGCCCTGTGTTGTCCCAGGCATTGGCCACAGTTAATTTATGCATACAGATTCGACTGATTATATGAAACATTTAACATGGACACTGTGATAACACTTGAACATTAATAACACGTAATTTATTGGCAGAGATAAGAGTAGTTGGATTATTCGCTTTGTTCAGTTATTTCTAAATTGCACGGTTAAGGGAAGAAATTGTTCAGGAATGGTAATTAAACCTCAAAGCTGGTGTGGAAAAACATTGTCACTTCTTGTGAAACCAGATATATTGGCCTATTAAACAGACTGAAGCACTTGAACTGGAAAGTACAGTTATGCTGATAGTTTAACAAACTCAGCTTTGTTTAAAACAAGTTCAAGAATTCATGATCAATAATTCTGCAATAAAAGGAAAACCATGATCATTTTATTTTGTGTGCTCACCCTTGGACCAGACAAACTGCTTCTCACCACCACTGCCTTTCCTAGTGTTATTCCTTCTCCATTTGTTTTGTGCCTTTCAGCATGGAATGAGTTTCTGAAAGATACAGTGTCCCAAAATATAATTTGAAGCTCTCAGTAGTGAAGCACTACCTTGTTTTCAGCTCCTAACGCAAAATATGACAAGAGAAGATTGTTCCATGACAGAGAAAAATAAGATTTATGACTCCAGCTTTCTGGCAGGATTATTTGATTTCTGAAGCAGGAGTGAAAACAAAAAGATGATTGCTGATAAACTAGGGTCTGTTTTTCCTGCTGTGGATTTTGTCAGCTATCAAATGAAGGCTGTCGTTTTTTGTTTTCATCAAGTTGCAACACACTCTAAGTAGATTTTCTGCTCTAGCAAATGTGATCATGTACAAATGAGAGTGCATTTCTTTGGACTGACTTACTGGGCTGTTGTGTTTAGTCACAGATAGCTGTATTTTAAATGATAGAATTTGTTAGTGGAATGTTAGAAACATGGGTGTAATGTTTTAGTGCTTTTTCAGAGATAACTGGATCAGCTAATCAGGAGCATAAAAATAGTTTTACATTCTGACCTACAGGCATTTTTTAGGGTTTGTGGATTTAATCACTGCTCATACATCATGGAGGTTAAACTGTTCAACTTTGGTGTGCAAAACATGTGTTTATTATACCTAAATGGAAAAGGATTTGATGACTTTGGGGATTTTTTTTGGCTCAATACAGCTATGAAACCTATTTATCACAACTTAAACTCACATATGAATTTACAAAGTGGAACATTAAAACAACAGAGATTCTTTTATTTGGTCATTTTCTTTTTAATTTTAAACACGGCCCTGTGGGAGAGCCCTGCATTCCAGAAGTGCAGATTAATATTTCTCCTAGTGCTTTAGGTTGTGTGGTCCCCACCTCATTTGATTATTTCAACATTATTACTCTGTTAACCAAGGTGATCTTTTCATGGAACGTGGGGTCACTGTTGAAGGAGTAATTGAGGGGTCTCAGAGGGAGATTACAGCTGTAGGAGCAGGAGTTGGGGTGGTTATTTTTGGCAGGTGTGCTATTGATTCTGTGGACTCTTTTCCCTCTGCCCACATGTTCAGGACCATGCTGTTTAAGGCAGGAAACGTGAAGCAGGAAATGGTCTGCTATGCTCCAGCATGCCACCATGCCTGTTGAGAGTGGCTAAATTTGGAGCTGTGGCTTTGCTATTTTTCAGGAATCTAAGGAAATTTCTGGTCGCCGGTTAGAAAGGGAAAGACGTGTTGTGGCTGGCCATTAAATGAAGTGGATTAGAGTATTAATCAGGAGTGACTGGATTTGAATTATGAATTTTAGAGGGAGTTGTCCATTACACAAGTACATGGTAAGCCTGTAATTACATACAGGCTCGATCCTCATCCTTAACACATGTCTGTAACCCTTTGAACCCTAGGCTTATTGTTCAGTTTCTAATTCAGCAGCTTGAATTATTAGGTCCCTACTGTGGGCCTTCTGGGTTTTTCAGGGTCTTCTTCTAAATCTAATTCAATTTAATTAACTCCTGATGATGTGCAGGTTTGCAGTAGTTGAAAGCCTGGATCAGGTTGTACAGGGAGGTCTAGATAGGGGGCCTGTATGTGTAGGTGTTGAAGACTGTGCTGAGCAGGTGTTTGGGGATGTTTGTGATCCTCCTTGCAGCTTTGCCAAGTTCAGCAGACCAAATGCAGCTAAGCTGTGAGATTGTCTTCGCTTCTGCTGGTTGCATGTTGAGAAGTGCTATTACAAAGCATTCAGCAGAGCAGAAATTATTCTGACAAAGAGAGCAGGCACTGTTTGTCCTTCAGGCCTGCACTTTGACAGTGTTAATGCACAAAGACAGTGAGTGTAATGTGTGTCCAGGTCCTAATGTGTGAGATTTTGATGGAAGTGTAAGAATCACTGCTTTTCACAGGATATTTGTGGACTGCGATGTGTGTGAGAGAGAGAGCAATGCAAATGCACTTAATTTAGGCCGTCCATAAATAGGCTTGTTGGAAGGGTGTAAATGAGATTGCTAATCAGACACCAGCCACTTTAGCCATGCACTTTAAAGGTTCCATACAATGAACAGAAAAAAACACAACTGAATCAATACTTGCAGTTAATCAGATGGTACTTTTGTAATCATGATGGGCTTATCTGTCAGGTAATTATTAAACATAGCACCAAATAAGATACATGTGTTCACTGTGCTATAGGATTATATGAAATATAAAAAACTCAATGCTTAATACATCTTGGTAAGCAATTTAATACGCTAACATTTTATCTTTTCAAATCTTGATAATTCTTTATTTTCATATACTAAAACTATGTTTGTTCTCCCTGTAGGAGAATAACATTTTGCATGCTAATTTGACTCTGACGAGTTCACATGGGCTACTAATGAAGCTTGAGCACCAAATTTTAGCTTGCATGGCTACAGCAAAAAAGAAACAGTATTCTTCTACAGCTGCGCCTTATGGAAAAGATGAGGTTAAGGACTGAGGTTCAGGCACATTTTGCCTACCTTGCTTATGAAGTAAGTCAGCCAACAGACACAACAGAACCAGTATGTTGATGGCCCCTCTGCTGGAAATCAGGCAATACCACCGACTTGGCTGATCATCTGGCTGACTAACATGCCAGCCTCTAAAAACAGCAGAAAAGTGTTTTTCCTTTTTAATGACTTGTGAACATCTCGTGACATTGCCATAGCGTCATGTCCCTACACTTACAATTGATATTAAAGTTGAATTTGAATTCTAAGAACGTGACAATCCTGTTTTTAGGATTGTGCAATATAGCAAAAAATATGACATCTTATTTTCATGATGCATAGTAAGTATCACAGTATGTAGCTTTTCTGAGGTTTGTCCATCAAAACAGCCATGTCACTGTTGTCAGAGCAAAACCCTGTGTCTCCAAAACAATACGTTTACAGGGGATGAAAAACGCTCTTTACTTTTAAAGTGTGTGTGTGTGTGTGTGTGTGTGTGTGTGTGTGTGTGTGTGTGTGTGTGTATATGTATATATATATATATATATATATATATATATATATATATATATATATATATATATATATATATATATATATATATATATAAATACACACAGAAGATGGCATTGAAGCATAATTTATAACTATAATGTATTATTATACTTCGTTCTTTTACCTATTTTACAGATGACCAGATATTTCTGCTGAATCAAATGTTTTAAACTGTTCACTCTGCATGAAATAGAGGAAGAAGTGAAATGGCTTGTATTGCAGATTAGTAGTTTTGTTCCATAGTCAGTTTTGTTTTTTTAACTCATACTAGCTGGTATTAGAGTGGATAGAAAGAAACCTGCATGCTGAAGGGATGAATGTTATGTTTTCAGAAATGCGTGTGGCTGCATATGCAGAAAGGTCTGTTTTTACTTTGCGTGGTGTGCTTTAGCGTCTCAGGGCTTCATTTGGAGCTAATTGACACTGAGTGTGCTGATTAAAATCTGTGACCACACACAAACATTCTTGTGCAGCTTGCACACACACACACACACACACACACGTCACACCTGCAGCATTTACTCATGTTAATGCTGCCAGCCCCAATTACAGCATTTATCATTTCACAGCAAATAACTGTGACCTAAACTGCACAAGAGAGATTTGTTTTTAGATATGGAAAAACCCATTTGAAACTGAAATCTCATTTTCACAGGCTTCTGGTAAAGGTATACACAACAGTAACTAACAGTGGCAAAATAAACTGAACAACGACCAATATGGAAAGTTATATACATTAATGAATGAGCTAGAACATCCAGTAATGCTGTGTATTGACTAGGAGTGGGACAGCTGGGCCGGCAGTTAGCTGGGAAGGATAAACTGATAGGTATCTTTTATAAATATAGAGAGCAGCCTTAAAGGCACAACAAAAAAAATCAGCTTGTTTAGGCGATAGAGAGGTTAGCAAATTGTTGTGTGAAAAAGTTGTAAGTTGGCCACATGGGGAAACAATGAGCAATGTAGTATACGGGAATGGAGATTTGATTATAATTTGTGTAAAAAAAAACAAAAAAACATAGTATTAAAAAATGTGTTATGTTTAAAAAATGTCTTGTTTTAAATAAAATTCACAGGCCATTATGTAAAGCACGCTATCACTGGACTCTGGACCAATGGAAACACATTCTGTGGATGACCATTCACGCTTCTCTATCTGGCATAGAGTCATCATAGACTGAATAGGATCACACACTCAGAATCACACGTCAAGCACATGCTGTAGAATTATAACTATAGCAGTTTACAAAAGTGCAGTACAACAAAAAGTATGACTGGGTGTGACTTGCATATATCTCTGCTGTTGGAACAAAACTTTGTGTCTCCATTTCCTTCAGTTTTTGACATAATTTGAAAATATGTTTCCCTTTATGTTTATGTTGTATTTCATGCTTAGTGGACCAAAGGAAATTTCCCAAATTTACCTGGAAAAAAGTCTGGTGACATTGACTTACATTAGAAGTAAAGTATGCGTTTTCCTTCTCCTGTAAAGTTACCATTTTGGAGATACAAGGTTTTGTTACAACAACAACAGCAATATACTGACTGCACCTAGAGTCTTAGGCCCAATCCCATTTCTTCTTTTTACTCCTACCCCTTTTTTTTCGAGACTCACCCTTACCTCTTGGAACTGAGTTACAAAGGGTAGTGGTTGAAATCATGCCCTACAAAATGGGACAGCCCTCAAAAAAAAAAAAAAACCCCACTATATACACTATATAAGGAAACTAATATTTCCTTCATTAACAGGCTACTAACAGTGCTCTCTAGGCAACCTGGCTTGTCTTCAGTGATAGCCGAGAAGGGTAATGTTCAGCACATCCCTGCTGGGCTTTAGTTACATTTAGGGTATCATATGCTTTCAAAGAGGGGGCAATATGACAATCATTTATTATCACCCACCGCTAATTCTTTGGTGATACAAAGCTGAAGTCAGCTTTTTACCAGCTTCGTATTTGAATTTTCCTGTTCCACCTTAAATTGTGCAGCATTTACATTCTGGCACTTCAGGTGTAAATACTGCCGGACTATTTAAGGTGGAACGGAAAAGTTAGCTAGCTAGCTACTGAGACATTAGCATGCTATTAGTGATTTTTTTGTATGCTTGTTATGCAAAAAATGACCATAATACATTAAAACGACATTAAACTAAGATAATACAATAGTTATTGTAATTTTTAACGGGGAAAATCACTTGTGCAGCCATCTTGCCGTTTTTTTCAGTTTTTTTTTCCTCAGGACACTGTTTGAAGTGAGCCTCTGAAAAATCTCCATTTGGAGGGCCAAGTAGCCCTAACACTTTGCCCTGCCCCTCCATCTCAACAAAAATCAGAACACCCTAACCCTAGACGTGAATGTGCAAAACAGAGGGCTGTGGTCAGGGGGAGGGGTGAAATGGGATTGGGCCTTATAGTGTCATTTAGCAAAGGGCTAGGCCTTATAACTATGCAAAGCAGTGCAGTACCATTTAATGATTTATAACTGAAGAGTTTATATCTATCTGTCTACATTGTATGGACAAAATAATTGGGACACTGTGCCAACTGTAAAGTTTGGTGGAGGAGGGATAATGCTATGGGATTGCTTTTCAGGGGTAGGCCTAGTTTCAGTGAAGGGAAATCTTAATGCTTCAGCAGCCCAAGACATTTTGGACAATTCTATGCTTTCAACTTTGAGGGAACACCTTTTGAGTTGAACTAGAACAGAGATTATGAGCCAGGTTCTCTTGTCCAATATCAATATCTGCCCTCACAAATTATCTTGTGAATCAATGCGCAAAAATTCCAACAATCTCCAAAATATTGTAGAAAACTTCCCAGAAGAGTTGAAGCTGTAAAGGGACGACCAACTCCATATTATTGCATATGAATTCAGAATGGGAGCTCCTGTGTGTGCAATGTGTAGGTGTCCTTATACTTTTGTTCATGTAGAGTAGATCCTTCAGTCATATTTAAGTACTTAATCTAATCAGTGTAAGAGTTCAGCCTGCACCGCCTGCCGCCAGCAGAGGGCGTCGGCAGCAAGGCGCCCAGCCCACGCTGCCTGCTGCCGGCAGAGGGTGATGGCGGCAAGGTGCCATCGATGAATTATGACTAACTTGATGCACCTGGAAGTCCCCCCCTATATATGGTGCTGGTAAAGCCAATGTTTGTCATGCCTTTGTAGAGAGGTGACCGATACGGTACTTAATCTTTGAAAAGAAAAGAAACAAAACTGCCCCAAAACGAAAACAAAAAGAGGGAAAAAGAGGGCTGAGAGAAGAAATTTCCCCCCAAAATAAAAGGAGATACGAAGAGGGCTGGAAAGACAAAAGAGAGTAATTAGCCCCAAATTACACACAAAAAAAGAAATCCAATCTACACGTTAAGCAAAGTCTGCCACCTGCCATAATTACGGTGGCAGCGTCTTTGTGTTTTCGTTTTTGTTTGTTTCACCTTTCTAATCAGCCTTTGTTTGAGCACGTCGTCCATGGCGTCCCTTTTGTCTCTCCTTCACTTCCACGTCTTTCTCCACCTTCCTAAAGGTGCCTTGACCGTTTGTTGGGCTTCAGTTCTGCGCTTGGGTCCGCCTCCCTGCCGTCCTGTAACTATCAGACTGGTGATGCATTGAATTGTTTCCTTAAAAAAAATCATAATTTCCTGCTTTGATCATGAACACATTGCTAGTAAGAAAAAGAATGTATTTTTTTACATAAAGAAAGCAGTGGACAGAAATAACACTGTTATGTGTGGAGAGAATCACTAATAATAAAATGTAACACAGTACTATGGTACATAGTATCAGAGGTTTCAGCTTCAAAGCTAACATTCATTTAAGTAACGTCCATGTAGGCAAGCTTTAAAGGCACAGACTCGATTATCTTTTGCTGTTTTCTTTAACATAAGCTTACAGCTTATAAGAACACATTTATTATAATTTGTCTTGCTATTATATTTGACAATAACCAACTCTGTTTTATCGTTTTTCTTTGTTTGATGGATGTCAGTCAGGTGTGTGTGTGTGTGAGATGCAGAACATTGTGGTGATTGATTGATGGTAAACACTACACTGACAGCAGAACCTGCTGAGCTGCACTCTCCCTAAAGCTGAAGTCTGCACTCTTGCCCATTTCTGTTTCTGTTGAAGTGGTGAGTTCTGATTGTGCTGTTTTCCTGCCCAGTATCTTCAGCTGAATGTGATGTTTGTACCATCCTACAAAATAACCACGTCTGTCTGCATCTGTTTGTAAACTGCGAGTGTGTGCTCATGTTATGAAAAGGTATTACTGGGCTATGTTTTGAAAGGAAGCAAAGACACTGATTTGGTGTTTTCTTGCTGCTAATGGTGATAGATTGGCTGTGTACTGTAGCACAAGCAACAGCAGATGGAGCTATTTAGCTTTAATGAGAACTCTGAGCATTTATACAAATCTTTCTCCTTGTGCCTGTTGTTCGTATCTGTTAAAACAGTTGAAGCAAAGCCATTGATGTAAAAGATCTACTGATGACAGTGATGAAAAATGTATGAAACAGTGTTTATTGTTGAATGGAAAAATTTTTCTCCTAAAACTCCATCTCCTTTCCCCACACATTTGATATAGATGAGAATTGATGAGCAGAGGGAAATGCAGACTGTAAAGCATAGAGCAAATTTATGACAGTCTTTTTAAATTATTTATTTTATTATTTATTTAATGATTGCACTTGACCATTACATGCACAATGTTTGTCTATTTGCAAGACTATGTAGGAATGCCAGTTAAGTACACATATCAATAACACTAAGGTTTTATTTCCAGGCTTAGAGTAGATGTCACACAACCTCCTCCTTGACCTGGTCCTTTGTTTAGTGTTCCCTTACCTAACACTATGAATCTGATCCAGCCCACCAGAACTGCATCCAGATCTGCATACTACTGTACATAGTAAACTCACAGATGCACTTCTGATGTTGGTGTACCATTGTTGAGATGCTGTTTAGTGTTGTAGTATGTGGGTTTGGATGCAGCCAGGAACGTCTGAATAAGTTAATGAGCTGAATCTGGTGTGGCAGATTCTAGACTCTTCAGAAAGGTAGAGCTTCAGGACCAGGCTGGTGACCACTGCTTTAAAGCATCTACGTAATTTATAAGAGACCTCTAGGTTTTAAACACACATTTGAGTGTGTTACCCAGCATGTCAGATTTTTAAAAAATAATTTGATTGGCATATCTACAGTGGCTCATTTCAAATTACAAGCATATTGTAGCTTAATGACATGTTAAAGTATATTTTTAACCCACATCTGACCCAAAAACCCACATTTTGCCATGCAGTTGCCATTATTGATTATCCTCTCCTGTATCTCAAGGAATTTGGGTAATGTGCCACTGCTGACATTGTTGCAGTCGTTGCCAGAGCTTCAAGATTCAAGATTTTTATTGTCATGGACAGCAGAAACAAGCAGTTACACTGTACAATGAAATTCTTACTTTGCTGTTCCTCCAATTACCAAATATAATCTTAATATAATCTCAGAATAAAAAAATTATAACAGATAAAAAAAGAATTACACTAAGAACAATAGTAAAAATTACAGTTAAGAAAATGAGTTACAGAAAGTTACAGTAAAGGTGCATAGAGGGTGCTCTTAAGAACTCATTTGAGAATCAGAATGAGAAATGGGACACTCTGCACCCTCACAATTGTTTTCAAAAAAATGTTTTCAAAGTGCACTTAAAGTGTAAAAGTAGCCAGCTCCATTTTTCGTGTGTGAGCTTATTGCAGTTGTGCTCCAAGTGTGCTGCTGCATTGATTCTTCCTATATGATCACACCAACAGCTTCTCTTTATCAGATCCAGTTATAATTCTGAACATAGTTTAAAGCAGTGGTCACCAGCCTGGTCCTGAAGCTCTACCTTTATGAGGAGTCTAGAATATGCCACACCAGATTCAGCTCATTAACTTATTCAGACGTTCCTGGCTGCATAGAAATGGTACAAAGACAGCATTTTAAATGTTGAAACTGAGACATGTTGTTGTTTTTTATTTTGGAAAAATAAATACCCATTTTGAATTTGGTGCTAGCAACACATTTCAGAAAAGTGGGCACAGGGGCAACAAAAGACTGGTGAAGCTATGTAATGCTGAGAAAACACCTGGTGGAACATCTCACAGCTAACTAGATTAATTGGCAGCAAGTCGGTGACATAATTGTTATAACAAGAGAATCACAGAGAGGAGGAGTCTTTCAGAAGTAAAGGTGGGGAAGGGTTCACTACTCTGTGAAAGGCAAATTGTGCCACAGTTCAAGAATGACGTTTCTAAACGTAAAATAGCAAAGAACTTAGGGATTTCATCATCTGTGGTACATAATATAAAAGAATCTCTGTGTACAAGGGTCAAGACTAAAAACCAGTATTAGCTATGAATGTCAGGCCCTCAGACAGCAGTGCATTAAAAACATACAATTCTGTAGTGGAAATCACTTGTATGAGCTCAGAAACATTCCAGTCACAAACTGCGTTCATAGACATCACAAATGCAAATAAAAACTACCACGCAAAGAAGAAACCCTGAATAAACAGAATCCAGAAACACTGACTTCTTCTCTGGGCCAGAGCTCATTTAAGGTGGACTGAGGTAAAGTGTTTCCAACTAATCCAAATTGGAAATTCTTCTTTGAAAATCATGGATGCTGCATTCTCCAGGCTAAAGAGGAGAGGGACCATTTCAAAAGTACAGCAGTTGGTCTCCTCAGTTCCCAAACACTTACAGGGTGTTAAAAGAAGTGATGCTGCACAGTGGTAAACATGCCCCTGTGTTTTTTTTTTTATTATTTTTTTTAAATGTGTTGCTGGCATCAAATCAAAAATGGACATATAAAAAAGAAAAACAAAATTGCTGTTTCCACATATGTTGTGTTTGTACTATTTTCAATTTAAATATAGGGTTTAAATGATTTGCACATCATTGCATTCTGTTTTTACACCCTGTGATGGACTGGCGGCCTGTCCAGGGTGTATCCTGCCTTCTGCCCAATGACAGCTGGGATAGGGTCCAGCGTCCCACCATGACCCAGAAGGATAAGCGGTTTAGATGTGTGTGTGTGTGTGTGTGTGTGTGTGAAATGGGGTAGTATGTTATGCCAACTGTGGCTTTAATTGATCCAAAATGCCCCTAATTGGCCTTTACATGAATTATTGTTGAGAACCAAAAACCAGAGGAATCTCTTGATCATTGCACAGAACGTCTTGTTATTCATCACTGATATCTGCCTTCGCAATCCTGATATCATAGAAGGTTACACTATGAAAGTTGAACCTCTAAACAATAATGGAATTGTTACTGTGTGTTATATCCCAATCATTGACTGTTTTACCATAGGAGTTTGATTGAATCAAGGCAGTCACTCAATACAATAAATACAACAATTTTTTATCAAAATAATGGAGGCCATTCTTTAAACGAATAGTTCAACGAAAAATCTAATATATGCTATTTTTCACTTACCTCAGATGTAGTCCATCACCCTGTCACGATTGGCCCCTCCCAGTTCTGTCCATGTGCTCATGTTGTGTTGTTCTTTTAGTATAGAATGGCTCTTCCCTCCTGGATTGAAGTGTCAAGAAATGGGTCTCTATAATAAAGCATAGTGTATCTTGAACACCTAGAAACATGAGTCTCTGTTTAATGGTTCAGATTTAATAAGATTTTTAGACCTTTTTTGTGTGGTTACACCTCTGTCCACTGAAGTTGTATTTGTGGATGGTCCTGGCTGTTCTTTTGGGGATTGTTTGTCATGTTCCGGAGCAACACTCCGTTGTTGGGCTGTTTGTTTGGTCTGATGAATGTGGTATGAGAGTCCTCCTCTGCTACTATTCTCTAGCCCACCTGTTCAGCCTCTGGAAACTGGAGGGAACAGTAATAGGCCATTCTGTTGCTCTTTTGATGGATGGGAGCTGTCTCAGACCATTTCTGCTCAGTTTAGACACTTGTATTCATACACAGTGGGGAATTATTACAACCTCTCAGACAGTTGTACCCTAGCTTTATGTACATGTTTCTATGTCCAGTATAGCACAACTGTTCACTGTGTTGCCTTTGGATTGTATAACTTTTCTGTGTTGAATGTTCTGACTGAGTCTTGATTGCATGTGTGAATTAGATGGGGAAAAATCTGACCCACTTAGTTGTACCAAGTGGTAATTAGCTTTAAAGCATGTCTTTAAACTCTTGCTGCGTCTATATAAGTGTTCTTAGCCTTTGGTAATGATGGGAGACGTTAATCTTTTTAGTGTTCACGCTCTGAATATTTCTGATCTGCTATCAGATGAGACTAGCAAGAGGCTGACTCTCATGTGCGGCCTTGAGCTACATTGAGGAAGAATGAGTGGGCGGAAACCCGTAACAGTACTTCTGTGCTTTTTTTCCCCCTTTCTCTTTCTATCTTTCTTTCTTTTCTTTATTTCTCTTGTCTTCCCTCTTTCATTGCATTGCTCATGCCCTTCCTTGCTGTTCTGCCTTGTCAATCAGTCCTCCCCCCTTCAGTCTTTTGTCTGTTGCTCCAAATCTTTCTGGGTTTCTCTCCAATCTGTGCGAAGATGAGCGTAACACTTGATGACATCCTGCTGTTTCTGAAGTCACGCCAAAAATATGTGAATGTATTTGTTTTGTTTGTTTTTTTTTTTCTTGGTAGAGCTTTTAAATAATTCATATTGTAGCCACAGGAGGCCTGGTGGGACAGGAAGATGGCCTTTATGTTCTTGGGTGACAGGAGAGGTAGTAAGAGTGGGCTCCTCAGTGAGGCTGGTGAGATGTCAGGGTGTGTTTGCTTGGGAAAGAGGGATCTCTAGGGGTCCAGCTAGGCAGGTGATGGGTGTAACAGCGTGGAGCTCCACAGGTAGCCGTCTGGAAGATGAACGTTGGGGAGAGAGAGAGAGAGAGTGAGTGTGTGTGTGTGTGTGTGTGTGTGTGTGTGTGTGTGTGTGTGTGTGTGTGTGTGTGTGTGTGTGTGTGTGTGTGTGTGTGTGTGTGTGTGTCCCGACCAGAAACAGTGCCGTCTTGTTTGTGCTGTCATGTTTGTCCCACTTCTGCATATAAAGAAATGTTGTTCCTGTGTCCCAAATTCCATACAGCTGTTTTTGATCCCTGTACATTCTGCTCACAGTACATTCTATAAGGTGTAGGTGTGTGTGTGTGTGTGTGTGTGTGTGTGTGTGTGTGTGTGTGTGTGTATACACAGTTGAATGCCAAAATTTAAACACCACCTGGCAAATTATGTTTTGTTGATTATCTGAGTGAAGATGAGTCAGCACATTCTCTTCAGGAAACACATTTTTCTGCAAGTGCAATAATGTGCAAACTGTTTATTTCCTGACTTTTATATATTGGAAAAAGTAAAACGGGTACCATAAAATGTGGCATTACATTTCTACCAACCACATTAAAAAAATTGTTTCAATATGTTTAAGCTGTGCAAGACAAAGAAGTCGCATCACAAAGTTAGGAGGATAAAATAGTGAATGTTAAAATATAGTATGTGTGTGCTGCTGTGAGATTCCCTGTAAAACCTGAAATAGTAACTTAAAGTCAGAGGCGCTATACGTTTCCACCAGAGACGTCTTCAAATCCCCAAAACCTGCATAATGCAGCTTTATATTCAGCAAATGAAGAGTATTTGTGCTTAAAATGTGCAGAGGTTGCATGTGACAGCATCACAGAAATACACACAATTTAGTAGTCTCGCAGAGCCAGATGTAATAGTGGGTTGTTAGTGTGTTGTGCTGGTGTATCAAGCACTAAAAATGTATTAAGGACTGTGTACACTTCACTCTTCCCTTTATAAGCCACACCTACCCATATGCTTTGCTGATGTATAGTTAGAAACTACAGCTTTTTCCTTGCACACTGAGTTAGTCATTCTCTAGCTATTTATCAGTGGTTAGTTTCTGTCAACTGGATATTTTTGGTTGTATTATTATTGTAACTATTCTGAACGCATCAATGAAACTGGGGTCTATGAAATACCAGTAACACTGCTGTGATACGCTGATATCAGTGTAACACACACTAAGATACCACCATGTCAGTCACTGCATTACTGTGAATGATCCTCCACCCAAATAATAAGGATTTTGAACAGCAGCAGCAGCAGGGGCCAGAATCAAATGTGCTGTTCTGGTTTGCTGCTTCCTTCTGTCATTGCCTCTTCAACTATGGCAAAAACACCAGTTTGATATGGTTGCTAGAACATGATCACCCATGCTTAGGCTGTGACCACAGCTTTACGCTGTGAGCAAAGATAGTCATTCTAATGCTCTCATGGAATTCATGAGTTTAGTGTCATGTTAAAGTGATGTTTTTATGGCTGTGTTGATGCAGGGGTATTTCTGGTTGCAATAGCTATGTATATAGCTGTTGATGTGGTAAGAGACACTTATATCTGATCAGCTGTGGTTCTATGTTGGTCCCTTTTTGTGGATGGATGTGGTAGAGTGTGGCACATACATTGTGCAGCAACAGATGGGCTACAGACAGTAGGCTAACTACAAAGTGCACCTGTATGGTAGGTGTATCTGATAAACTGGTAACTGTGTACTGTGTAAGAATATCTAATGGTACCCAACCTCTTTAAAGTGTTGAACAAAAGAAATCTGTGTTGTGCAGAATCAGTCACTCAGCAGGATTTGAGCACACACCCACCACTCTTGCCACAGACACAGAGAAAGCTTTTCAGCCCAATAACTTTGAGGTTAAGCCCATAATGAATAATTAAGTATGATGTTTGTGGCATAAACCGCATTGTAGCACCTATGTGCTTCCTACTTTTGTGGTGAAAGCAAATAAGACAAATTATTTTCTAATAAGAAATAATATTTGAGGCATTAAAAGCTATTTTTTTCACACAGTATTTTTAAGTGAACGTCACATCCTGTTTGAACTACATACTATACACCATTTTATTGAGCACTTCCCCCCCCCCCCACATCATCTGTGATATAGGCATCACAGCTTAGTTGATGTAGGCAGTATCTAATGGCAGCCCAGCTGTAATATTACACCACACTGCAGTAGCTGTTGTGCTGTTATTGTGCTTTTTCACATTGGAGGGGGCTTTTATCTTTAAACCAATGTGTCATTAGTGAGCCAGAGGCCTCTCTTTACGACCGGCATGTTGTAAAAGCGTCCAGCGCAAGCCCTAATCAGTGCCCATAAACTCCAGCTCAGTCAGCAAAGTTTGGTCATTAAGAGACATTTGAATGTAATTATTTATTGATAGCTCTTATGATTTACTCTCTGGGTTGCACACGTCTGGATTTTTATGCCCGATGTCTGTCTGCACAGTGAGATTGGAGGCGCGGGTTAACAGTCATTTAAAGACCACAGAGCTCCGGAGGCTTCACATTAGCATCTGCTCTGGGCATGGATAAAGAAACGGGTTGTCTGCTATATAGAGAATAGAAAGTGCATTCGAATATGAATAAAGTTTTCAGTCCATTTAGTACAGCCACTTGTTTTTTTTCTTATTTTGTCCTGAATTATGATTGCATGCTGTCAGTTACATTGCAGTCAGTGTTCTCCGAAGCCTTTATCAGCTCTTAAATGAATACTAAATGCTGTTTGTGTTAATTGTTGCTGTGGTCAATAATGAATAAAATACTAATTAATAATACACTGTAACTCACACATTTCTATGGGGTTATTCTGTTATTCTTCGCAGACTATGCAGCTGAATGCAAGATGCTTCATCCACTTTACTCCATGTTGTCTCATTCACTTTATTTAGGACATGATAATTATATTTAGATGGGGAATAAACCACACTTTGCCAAATTGATTGCACTGACAATTAGATGATTTCATGGGCAAAGTAACGTTTTATTGAGCATTTTACTCATTCATTTGATAGACCCCTGGCTAATCTCTTTCGGCTGACATTTAGTAAGGCACAGAGGATTAAACGGTGGAGGCCATGCATTTTATGAAAGACATTTTTGCTCACTTAATTTTTAATTGAGAAACACATTGCCACTGAGAGCCTGCTTGTTCTGCCAAGCTGCTGGAAAAGCAGTCAAAATAATATGGTCTGCTGGACAGACCAACTAGGCTCAATTTACAAAGATATGCCAGGCTTTTTCCGACTTAAAATGGGTACAGTGAAATCATGTGGTTACTGCTTATCGGTGAGGTGCGTCAGCAAGACACATCATTGATGGCCTGCAGAAATTACTGTAGGCTCTGTAGATGGGGTTACATTAGCACATGGAAAGGAAAGCGCAGAATGGCAATACATTTAAATTGTACTTATTTAGAATTATGTTATGGCAGGTACATTAACCCAGTGATATGGTGTCCAGTTATTCTGACATCAGACTGTAGTAGCTGATTAGTGTTTTTATGCCTCTAGTATCATTCACCTAAATACATGCTGAAAATTCACTAAACATTATTTCAACAAACACCTTAGGCTCACCTTGCCTAGTTTAGCACTTTTTTTAATCTCAGCCATGAAAATGACAGACTTGTTGATTAGTTGTGTATGATGAGTGAGGAAAAACAAACATAAACCTAGAGTGATCACAGTTTTGCAGGGCTAAACACTCTGAGTTTCAGAACCTGCTGGTAAAACGAGAAAACATGTGATATTTTAATCTACATTAAAAAAAAAAATTTTATCTTTTGTAATACAAGTAACTGCAGTGGAAGTGCAGTAACTGCATTGCAGTAACTGTGTATGACGTTTATGATGATGCTGGGATAGCCACTTCCAAAAAGTACTGTGTTGTGTTAATTTGGAGTAAATTAACTATATTATTGGTAAACCCGAAGCCTGTTCATCTTAATATATTTCTGTAGTGTTGCATCCAAAATGCTGCTAGTAAAGTGATGCAGTTAGCCAAGTAACCTAGTGTAGTGTTAGACGATTATGTTAAAGATGAACATCTCTTGGTTCCTGCAAAAGAATGATCTTTTTCCTGTATGAGTCAGATATATGTGTGAATGCTGTGACTGCAAGTTAGTTTCTGACATTTGTACCTAGTCCACATTTTGCACACTTTGGTTTACTGTTTTAAGCAACACAATATATATATAATTTTAATTGAATTCCTAACCTCTTAGTGTGATTTTTATATGTTGCTAAATATACTATTTCCAAAAGTATTCACTCAACCATGCAAATAATTGATTTCAGGTGTTCCAATCACTTCCATTGCCACGAGTGTATAAAACCAAGCACATAGGCCTGCAGACAGCTTCTACAAACATGTGTGAAAGAATGGGTCGCTCTCAGGAGCTCGGTGAATTCCAGCATGGTACCGTGACAAGATGCCACCTGTGCAACAAGTGCTGTCGTGAAATTTCCTCACTGCTAAATATTCCACAGTCAACTGTCAGTGGTATTATAACAAAGTGGAAGTGGAAGATTGAGAACGACAGCAGCTCGGCCACCAAGTGGTAGGCCACGTAAAATGACAGCGCGAGGTCAGCGGATGCTGAGGCTCATACTGCGCAGAGGTCGCCAACTTTCTGCAGAGTCAATCGCTACAGACCTCCAAACTTCACGTGGCCTTCAGATTAGCTTAACAGTGCGTAGAGAGCTTCATGGAATGGGTTTCCATGGTTGAGCAGCTGCATTCAAGCCTTACATCACCAAGCACAATGCAAAGCGTTGAATGTAGTGGTTTAAAGTGCAGCCACTGGACTCTACAGCAGTGGAGATGTGTTCTCTGGAGTGACTAATCACGCTTCTTCATCTGACAATCTGATAGACGAGTCTGGGTTTGGTGGTTGCCAGGAGTACGGTACTTGTCTGTCTGCATTGTGCCAAGTGTAAAGATTGGTGGAGGGGGGAGCATGGTGTGGGGTTGTTTTTCAGGAGTTGGGCTCGGCCCCTTAGTTCCAGTGAAAGGAACTCATAATGCTTCAGCAGACCAAGAGATTTTAGACAATTTCATGCTCTCAACATTGTGGGAACAGTTTGGGGACGGTCCCTTCCTGTTTTAACATGACTGCGCATCAGTGCACAAAGCAGGGTCCATAAAGACATGGATGAGTGAGTTTGGTGTGGAAGAACTTGACTGGCCTGCACGGAGTCCTGACCTCAACCTGACAGAACACCTTTGTGATGAATTACAGTGAAGACTGCGAGCCAGGCCATCTCGTCCAACATCAGTGCCTGACCTCACAAATGCACTTCTCGAAGAATGGCCAAAAATTCCCATAAACACACTCCTAAACCTTGTGGAAAACCTTCCCAGAAGAGTTGAAGCTGGTATAGCTACGAAAGGTGGGCCGACATCATATTAAACCCTATGAATTAAGAATAGGGTCTCACTCGATTTCATATGTGTGTGAAGGCAGACGAGCGAAATCTTTTGGAAATATAGTGTATGTTGCGTATTCTCATTAACGACCAAGTAAAACTCAGAGTATGTGAGTGGTGCTGAATGGTAGCAGAGCAGTGTGGAGCGGCTTTTTGGAAAGTTAGAGCCTCAATGTTTTTCTCCGTCGGAAATCGCTCTAATACTGCACCATCCCAAAGAGATTCCTTTTTTTGTGCACTGACTACCTGTGTGTGACATGAGTGGTGCATGATGTTACATCTTGTATGCTCTGGTCATTCACGCATACTGTGTTTGTACTGTGGAGCAGTGCGGCATGAAAAGGTATACATATATCCTTTTACTGAATGCATAAATTGTCATTGTTTTACTTTTCTCAATGAAAATATAATTCCTAAAAGAGTATGGTATGTTTGTTTACCCTCTGTAGCATTCTGACTTGGAACTGGGTGATCATTTTCAGCCTGGTAGACTGAGAATTGAAAGAATTTGTGTTTTTAAAGTTTTAATGTGGTTTACCATTTCAGTTAATTGATTTCTGTGGCTTAATTCATTGTATTTTACTGCGTGGTGTGTGCTGGAGTTGGGGGAAAAAAACGGCTCGTCTCCTAAACACCGTACAGCCTTAGTGTCGTGTCTTGTAAGCACTGCCCCTCAACTTGTGCAGCCTGTGTGAAAACCCTCAAGTTCCGCACTGCTCACACCATGCAGAGGTAGTATGTGTGAAATAAGTCTGACTGCTACAGCTCGTGCATTACAACCATTCATATACAGTGCTTGCACTGCAGAACAGTTCAGCGCACCTATACTGAAAATTCCCAGCCATCTCAACAAAGTTCTACAGATATTTTCCAAGTTAGACCTGTCGTCCATTTGGCTGCACAAATGCTGCTTGTGTTAAAAGCATGTGTATTTGTTTACCCTTTGCCAGTGATTTGTGATTGAGCAGCTGTTTCAAGCCCATCCCTGAAAAATCCATTTTGGCAATGCTGGCTCAACATTGTGGTTTCTGTCAGCCATCAACAATGGACGATGGCAATGTCAGTTGGCCTAACCCTACTGTTTCATCTATATTTGCTTGCACTTTAGTGCAACATCTGCAGCAAGAGATTTTCATTTCATCACATCATTAAGAGCTTTCTGTGCCTAGGTTGAGCATATTCACTGCAGCTGAGAGCCATTAATTAGAGTAGATAGGTTTCACCTGTGTTCAGAATAAAAGAACATTGATGGTTGTTATAGTTAGGACTTGAATGATACACAATTGTGATATTTTCATCACTGTGAACATTGTGATATAGAGACAACATTGTATTGGCTTAGACATTTAATACTGCTCTATCATTGAGTATCAAAAATGTATTATTCACTATGCTCACTAATAAACTGAAAAATATACACAGATGGGCTTTGTTAGGTACACCTCCTTCTTTCTGCACTCATTGTCCATTCAATCAGCTCCAACTTACCATATAGGTGAACTGTGTAGTTCAGCAATTACAGACTGTAGGCCAAACGTTTCTCTGCATGCATTGCACCTTCACCCTGTTCGTCAACAGTCAGTACCCCCCACAAAGCAGGTATTATATAGGTGGTGGATCATTCTCAGCACTGAAGTGACACTGATGTGTTGGTGATAAGTTAGTGTTGTGCTGGTAAGAGTGGATCAGTCACCCAAGTACTACCTACTGTGCTATGCAGAGAAACAGTTTGACCCACAGTCTGTAATTGTAGAACTAATAAGTGTTCCTATAAGGCAGATGGACCTGATAAAGAGTGTAAAAAACAAGTGGCTTATCAGTCTGTTTAACAAAACATTTATAACAAAGAACAGCATGATTACCAGCTCTACAAACACTCAATTCTTCTGGAAAACTGTAAAATCCCTTAAAAACAATTCCTCTACCCTTCCAACCAGTGTTGTAGATCAGCTGATCAGAAGAACATCTGTAGAGTTTTTAACACACATTTTGCTGTAGCTGGTCACATTTTTGAAAATACTGACTCAAATCGGGAGTTAGATAAAACTGACAACACTACTGCTACACAGAGCCATGGTCTCTTCACACTCTAGCCCTTCTCTCCAATCACAGTAGCTAAATTTCTTATCACTGTTAATCCACGAAAAACCACAGGTGAAGATGGGCTGGACCCATGCTTCCTGAATCTAGCAGCCCCAGTTATTTTAGAATATGTAACATATATTTTTAATCTCTCTCTCTTATCATGCAGAATTCCCAGGATCTGGAAAATAGCTCATGTAATTCCCTTGCATAAAGGAGGTGAGGCAGCAGATGTAAATAACTACAGGGCAAGCTCAAAATTGTCCTGTTTAGCTAAACTTTTAGAACTCCTAATAGTCAACTTAAATCATTTCTACACGAAAATTCTGTCCTGTTTAGCTATCAGTCTGGCTTTAGAGAAAGACACAGAACCATTTCTGCTACCACACTGGTTTTAAATGATCTCTACACGGCCATAGATAGGAAGAAGCATTATGCTGCCATTTTTATTGATCTATCAAAAGTGTTTGATACAGTTGATCACACGCTTCTTCTAAGGAACTTACAAAAGATTGGCTCTGATACAAATGCACTAAAATGGACCCAAACTTACTTTTCCGACAGACAACAATGCGTTGCACTGAGGAATTACTAATCAGATTTCTTAAGTGTATCCAAAGGAGTGCCACAAGGTTCAATTTTGGGCCCAGTTCTGTTCAATATATATGTTAATGAACTTGCTGCCTCTGCCTTCGACTGCAAAGTACACCTGTATGCGGATGACACAGTTATATACTGTTCAGCTGACTCTGTTTATGCTGCAGTAAGAAAACTGCAATGCTCATTTAATGCTCTACAGGTTGCTTTATGTATACACAAACTAGTTTTAAATGCTAAGAAAACTAAGTTCATACTATTTTCCAGATCAACTAATACAGATTTTAATTCTGTAAATATCACTACCCTGACAGGATCCAACATTGAGAAAGTCACAGAGTATAAATACCTTGGCATATGGCTGGATGATTAACTCCCTTTTAAACCCCATATTAATAAAGTGGTTAGCAAATGTAGGTAGAAGCTCGGTTACCTATATATAAATAAATCCTGTTTCCCCATCTATGCTAAAAAAGGAATTGTTGAGGCACCCTTACTATCTGTCATGGACTATGATGATGTAATTTACAAACATGCATTTGCCAGCTACCTCAAACCACTGGACTCAGTCTATCACTCGGCACCGAGGTTCATCACTGGAGAGCCTTATAACACTCATCACTGCAGACTGTATGAGAAAGTTGATTGGCCCTCACTAGCTACACGGCAGGAAACACACTGGTTTATTTTAATTTATAAAACACTCTCTGGCCATTTGCCAGAATATATTAGTTCCGTGATATCTGTAAATAATGGTATTTATCAGACTCGATTCAGTGGCTGAATCACATGCCAGGTACCAAGGGTTTTTACTGAAGTGGGAAAATCTGCTTTTAGTTCCAGAGCACCAGCGAGCTGGAACTTAATACAGGACTCACTAAAGCTCTGCTCACTGGTGTCACTTGGTCATTTTAAACTTCTACTGTCTAACCACCACTATGCCTGCAACTGTTTTACTTGTTTTTTTATCTTATTTACAGTATTGTATTATCTATTTATTTTACCCATTATTATTCATATTTTTACTCTTATTTTAATTATTGTTTTATTAATATTTGTCCTTTTAATTAATTTGTTTAATAGTCTTTTAAAATTATTTATATCTTCCGCATTTAATTTTAACTTGATTTTATAAACCTTTACATCTTATGTATGTCTTAATTTCTGTTTTATTTATTTATTTTATTATTATGTTTATGTATTTTTATTGCCCTGCGATTGACTGGCGACCTGTCCAGGGTGTATCCTGCCTTCCGGCAGCTGGGATAGGCTCCAGCACCCCCCCGCGACCCTGACGGAGAAGCGGCTTAGAAAGTGTGAGTGTGAGTGTGAGTGTGTGTGTATTTTTTGTTACTATTAATGTTTCACTATTTATACTTGCCTGATTTGAGTGTTCACTTATTAAATTTACTTTTGTCATCTGATATGTTCTTACATATCATCAGTCCCTTACTCTGTACTAACTTGGCAACATTATAAATGAGGGGCACCCTCAGTGTTCTCCAAGCCTAAATAAAGGTTGATTGATTGAACAATAGATCTACAAGCAGATTCTGTAATATATACTGATTCACTGATGTAGATAAAACTGATAACAGTATAACTATAAAACTGCAGTGTGTGTATATACTGCCAGTACTGAATCTGGCTTAGCCTTCTCTGACACAGACACTCCTAGTCTTTTGTCGTCATTATTCAGAGGAAAAGAACTAGATATGTAGTAAAAATACATCTGTTAAATCTGTAGAACAAGAAATGAACTCTTCTAGCTTTCACTGTAGTCCTGATAACACAGACCTGGAGGATTGGAAATGCAAGATAGTCCGGAAATAATCACTCATGGACCCATGAAATGAACCATTTGACTCGACTTTAAGCAATATTTTGCTTCTACATTCAACTCTAATCATAGAATCCTTTCCTGTGAAAAAGCTGGAGTCTATGCAGTCTAACACTGTAGCGAGTTGCCATATTATATGTCAGGTTGGTTCCAGAGTCATGGGTCTGTCCTTATCAAGGTTAACAAAGCAATCAAATCAATCACCAAGCTATCTGCTCATAAAAGGAGAACCTTCCCCTTTATGGAGGCCTCATTTTTCATACCCCTCATATATAGTACCCTAATGTTTTTTGCCCAGCACCGTTTCTTATTAGTGACAGAACCACAGTGGTTGCTGTGAATTGATGGAGGTCATGAGCTTATTGCTAAGAATACAATGCGATTGCTTTGCCACATTTGATAAAAAGAGCAGGGTGGGCAGTTAAAATACACACTATTCATCAGTCCAGGAGAGAAGCGTGAAGCGTCAGCCTTCTGCCTCAGAGATGACAGAGACAAGTGACTGATGGGGCTGTCATGGACATGAAGACGTGGAGCAGCTGTCCAGAGAGAGAAAGTGCTTTCAGGTCTGGTAGAAAAAGGCTCAGGAGCGGATCAAAAATCAAAATCAATGCGTACTGGATCACCAGGCTAGGAGTTGTACCCGAGCGATAGCCGTTTTTTCTTTGTATGAGCTGTCACATTCCTTTTCTGGCTCGCATCACAGAAATCTCATTTATGAAGGAGGAAAGTAAATGCTGACAGTGTGGCTTTTTCCCCCTGTTAGATAGCTTGGCTCCCTCCCAGACGGGTGACCCTGTAGACAGCCTGGGCGGTAATGAGCCTTGCCCATGTCACTGCCAGCATGACCCAAATGTACTGTGCGGTTCAGCTCAAGACTCAGCAAATACCCTCCTGCCCATTTCCCCGGCAATTAGAAATCCAGCCATAGTGCTTTGAGAGAGCATCAGCAGCAGAGGCAGTGCAGAGGTTATTTGTCGGTGAGCCTTTTCTTATGCACTTTTCCACTGCAAAAATTAAAAGAGCGAGAGGAGTGAGAAACAATATTGTGTTTCCATTCTTTAATTATTCCATCAGTGCTAAGAACTTAAACATTTGCCATCTGTGGAATGAGCGCATCATTAGGTTGCTATGCCAGGTTTTTCTCTGTGTCAGAGGCTAGGATAGAGAGGGAGCTTCAGAAATACCTCATCTGGAATATTGTTAATGCATCACTTAATTGAGATGAATTCATTTTTAATGCCTTGCACTGTCTTCCCTCTAAATGGTAGGAGTTAATGAATGCAGAGAGAGGGGAAGATGTAGGCTAATAAGCTTCCTTTGGCCGAAGGTTATGTTTTATGCTGATATTTGTATTTCATTTTACTTTTGCTGAAATGGACGACTGTTTTCGTCTTAACAGTGCTAATAGTTTTTAATGGCATGCACCAGACCTGATGGTATAATACTTTGCTTTGCTCTTCAAGAAGTTTGCGAGTGCGTATTATCTCAACTGTTGGCGTTTAGCCTTACCTTGTATAGACATAATGGATAAACCCTTTTTGAACAGTGGTGTGTCTCTCTGCTTTAAGACAAATGTACTAGGATTTTCAGAAATGTGTGCTGTTCAGTTTTAGTACTAGTAGAGAGATGAGGGTGTCACTGCAGTGGATCATTAGCACAGTGAATAGCCTTCAGTCAAACATTTGTCTTCACTTAAATCCCAATAGCAGGAAGGCCTTAGAGCAAAGTGTCAAAATCCATTTGTTTTTTTTAAAGACAAACCTGAACTTCTCTCAGGCCTGCCTCTGTTCTTAGTCAGGTAATGAAAGTATCTCAGAAATCTAGGTCATGTCTTTTATTGTCTGTTTTGTTACTTAGATATACACAGACAGAGTCTGATTCTTTGTGACTACTTCTAACTTTTCTTTTTAAGGTTCTTCATTTTTAAGGCTGAACACTTAGGTTTGATGAAATTCTCTTCACAGAGCTAAGGGAGTTGAACATGAAGAGTGCCATCTGCTAGATAGGTAATTATTTTGCAAAGCAGTTTTTGTTCTAAACCAGGGGTGCACATGCTGCTATGAAAATGCTGAGGCCAGTAATAAGTGGCCAAAATGCTCTGGTGTAGTACTAGCTAAGAAAATTAGAGATAGTACTTAAATTTCATGCTAACAAAGTTGGCTGTGATCTCTCTGGTCTCAGTAGTTAGGTATTCTAACCTTTGCAGTCCTTGTGTTTTTGGGGTGATGTTTTAACATTGAAGACATTGTGCTTGTCTGGCTGCAGAGATTTAAAAGCTTATTTTATGCTAAAATCAATGACCCACTTTTAATACTAGTGCATGTCTTGGTTTTGTTCTCTTATCTGTATGTTTACTAAGAATAGGTAGAGATATAAATTGTAATATTGTGCCAGTAGATATCCAAGTGCTGTCATAGGACACTGCTAATAAACTTGGTCCCTTAAGAGAATCTTAATGGAAATAGACATTTTGCTACAGTTTTTTATTTTGGCACAAGACTGGAAATGCAGAATGTCAGTATTATTTCAAGGCTATGTACTGTATCTGTAGTAGTTACCTTCAGTATCACCGAATGTCCCCTTTAACTCCCCTTTAGCACTTTAGCCTGTAACATGGCCTCAGTGGGATCATGACCTAGCTTAAACTTCTAGATCAACTAGTACTTTATGAACTTCGTGTTGAGGATGAATCCTTAAATTCCATGTCATCGATTAAAAACAGAGATCAAATCAGTCACATCAGAACTGTTGTGCTCACACCAGAAGTTGTACTGAATTACTGAAATTATTACACCCTTGCAACATTGCTTCACCTGGAAAAACAGCAATCTACCATACTGTTTAAAACCATCATAATGACCACTGATTTGGTAATATTTTCATGAGATAAAAATTTTATCACTTGTCATTCCCTCAGAGCTTAAGCCTTGATATTGGGATAAGGCGGTTACAGCCAATGCGTAGGTGGATTTCTGGATGGGAAGGTCATAAGATAGGAATTTAATTACTTTTGGTTGCCATGGTGGTAACTCATTCACCCCAGTGGAAGGCTATAAGCAGAGTGGGTGGAGGGGTGGGTGGATGAATGTGATTAAATAGGTTTTATTTACCTTGGGTTGCCAGGGTGGAGAAGTCCCTTATTCCAGTGTCTACACCTGTTCAATGTTGGTTTCTTTTTTTGTTTCTGACATGCTTGTTGGACATTTCATAGTCTTGTAAAGGTTGTTGTTGTAAAAGTACCAACCCATTTACAAGTGACAGCTTGCTAGACATAACGGTGGACATTCTAGACATTGTATCCAGATCCAAAAATAAACCAACAAACCTAGACATCCACCATAATAATAACCTTGTCAAGTACAACATCTCGGCCAAACCTGAGCCCGTTCAACAATTTCACATATGGGTTGTTCTACAAAACCATCCACTTTTCTGCCTATACAAAAGTGTCACTAGTGTTACCAATTCTCATTGGTGTTACACATAAGAAATGGTAACACCAGAGGTGGTAACACCTGTGACGTTTTTAATTAAAAAATTTACAAAACAGCTGCTACAGAGCATCAAACCACATGTTGTCAGTCAAGGAATATGTACTGAAATATGTAATTTAATCCATTTCTATTTTTTCATAGTTGCATCCAGTCGTACCAGTGACTTTAACTAAAAGCTTCATATGAAATTATGAGCTGAATGAGAACTTTTGATAACAGAAAAAACACACTGGATGTGTTTTTATTTTTTTTCTTTCTTTCATAGATCCTCAGAAAATAGGTAAAAGGATGTCAAGCGATGTTTTTTAAATCAATACAACTCACACTGATGACAATGTTGCTAACTTGATGCTCAGGAAGGTGTAATTGTTAAAATAACTTATTGTTAAATTATAACCCTAACATGTTTTCTAAGTGGAATATATGAGTAAATGCTAGGGACACAAAAATGGACGTTTCTGTAGAATGACCCAGATATATCATGTGGAAGTTTGGAAAGGAAGGGAGACGAAGAATGCTCAAATTCTTTCATTACCTAACACATTCTAACACATAATAGCTCAAAGGGAAGAATTTTCATAATTTCATTATGCCAGAGGTTAATTGTGGGTGGTCTATCATCACACCACTTAATTAAGATACACTTGTTAGCAATGAACTATAATTTATAAGTGAGATAGATTTAACAAGGTACAAGACCTCATCCTTAAAGATACTTAGTATAAAAACAACAGGATCACTCTCAAAGGTGCTGCCAAAAATGCTTTAAGTTTTAGTTTGGTCCTGTGCCAAAAAAATCCACCTCTTTTTTATGTTTTGGGCAGGCTGATGATTTTACCGGGTTAGTTTTATTTAGAATAGGTGTGCAATGTAAACGATAGAATATCTTGTAAAGTTTTATTGCAGACTAATAGATTTAAACTTGACTAGATAAACTTGAGTGAAATCCCACTCTTAATCCATAGGGTTTAAAATGATGTTGGCCCACCCTTTGCAGCAATAACAGCTTCAACTCTTCTGGGAAGGCTTTCCACAAGGTTTAGGAGTGTGTTTATAAGAATTTTTGACCATTCTTCCAGAAGCGCATTTGTGAGGTCCAGACACTGGTGTTGGTCGAGATGGCCTGGCTCGCAGTCTCTGCTCTAATTCATCCCAAAGGGGTTCTGCCGGGTTGAGGCCAGGACTCTGTGCAGGCCAGTCAAGTTCTTCCACCCCAAACTCGCTCATCCATGTCTTTAAGGACCTTGCTTTGTGCACTGGTGCGCAGTCATGTTGGAACAGGAAGGGGCCTTCCCCAAACTGTTCCCACAAAGTTGGGAGCATGAAATCTCCAAAATCTCTTGGTCTGCTGAAGCATTAAGAGTTCCTTTCACTGGAACTAAGGGGCCGAGCCCAACTCCTGAAAAACAACCCCACACCATAATGCCCCCCAACCCCCCCCCCCACACTTTACACTTGGCACAATGCAGTCTCCACTGCTCTAGTCCAGAGCTCTAGAGTCCAGTGGCAGCGCTGTACACCACTGCATTCTACGCTTTGCATTGCACTTGTTGATGTAAGGCTTGGATGCAGTTGCCATATGAAGTTTGGAGGTCTGTAGCGATTGACTCTGCAGAAGGTTGCGACCTCTGCGCACTATGTGTCTTAACATCTGCTGACCCTGCTCTGTCACATGGCCTACCACTTAATGGCTGAGTTGCTGTTGTTCCCAATCGCTTCCACTTTGTTATAACACCACTGACAGTTGACTGTGGAATATTTAGTAGTGAGGAAATTTCATGACTGGACTTGATGCACAGGTGGCATCCTAACACAGTACCATGCTGGAGCTTGTGAGAGCGACCCATTCTTTCACAAATGTCTATAGAATCATTCTGCATACCTAGGTGCTTGGTTTTATACACCTGTGGCTATGGAAGTGATTGGAACACCTGAATTCAATGATTTGGTTGGGTAGGTGAATATTTTTAGAAATGTAGTGTATAACATTTTTAAGAATTGTGGCCTGTTTCAGAAGAGGACCTATGTGGGTGCATATGTCTTGATTTACCAGGAGTTTTATAGCCTTCTGTATATAGTCTCTAATTTGCAGGTGTCCATAAAATTGTTTGGAAGACAAACAACAGATTGTATTGATCCGACATTAATATATTGTTCTGATACAGATAGGATAAAGACTAAATAACTTGTTTGTGCAACTGATAAAAAATGAAAAATACTGTTTTGCAAACCATACAAATAATAACTAATAACATTGTTCATAAGTTATTCTTTACAAAAAAAGCACATTTAAAAATGCTGTGAATCAGAACATTATTTCAGTATAACTGTTTTGCATGAAGTGATAATACGTTTTAAAGAAATTGATTGAACAAACCAATATTCTAAGCTTGTTTTTGATTCTCGCAAAAGACATTCACCAGTAGTTCTTAAATGACATGCCCAATTATAAAAGCATACATTAGGTAAAGCTAGTCCACCTTTATCTTTTGGAAGCTGAAGCTTTGACAGTCTAACTCTGGGCTTTTTCTCATGCTAAATTAATCTGCTTATGTGTCTTTCATAAGCAAAGGTAAGTTTCTTTGTAATGTAAAGTGAGATCTGTCCTCTGAAGAATTTTCATTTTAATTAAGTTTATTCTACCTTTCTATGAAATGGGTTCAGCCACCAAGCCATGACCCCCTTTACAACTTTAAGTATTGAAAAACAATTTAGAGCACCAAGCTTTTTAAATTTGGAGGATATTGTATTCCTAAGGGATTAAATCCATGCATAGACCATTTAAAAGGAAATGATGGAATGGAGGTCAGATCTTCCAATTTCCCAAGTTGCTTCTGACTTGTCAAAGTTGATCTTACAACTTGTAAAAGAGCTGAATTCTCTTATGAAAACTATCAAGGCTGGGATAGAATTTTTTGGCTTGGAAAGTAACAACAAAATGTGGCCTGCATACAAAGCTGTAACATGAGTTATGTGACCTAATTTT
The DNA here is from genome assembly GCF_015220715.1 of Pygocentrus nattereri. Classification (NCBI taxonomy): domain Eukaryota; kingdom Metazoa; phylum Chordata; class Actinopteri; order Characiformes; family Serrasalmidae; genus Pygocentrus; species Pygocentrus nattereri. The sequence goes on along the minus strand of NC_051221.1, from coordinate 30,020,351 downwards.
ATGCCTTTTGTACATGAATTTTCTGTAATGGACATTGCAAGGGGCTCGAGTGCCAAGGTGGTGGAGACAAACAACAACCTTGCCTAGTGGCCCGTTTAAGATCAAATGGTGGGGAACGCATACTGTGTGTTAGGACTGAGGCCTGAGGTGAGCGATAAAGTATTTCTGTCCACTTTATAAACCCGTCCCTGAATCCAAAGTGACACAGTATATCAAACAGATATTTCCACTCTAGCTGATCAAATGCCTTCTCAGCATCCTTAAAAATACCTGAAAAATATCTGAAAATATCTGGCAATACTGAGTGATGCCAAGAAGTTGAACGTTTGAGACAGACAGTCCATCACAAATAAATTCTGCCTGATCTAGTGAGATGCCTTGTGAGGTATTTTAATAAAGTGTATAAAATGAAATCCACATTAATTTTCATTGCTAGGTTGATGACACACGATTGTATATATCAAATCAGATGATAAACTTCAGTTTTATAAGATTGAGGACTGTGTAAAAGACATAAATGACTGCATGTCAAGTAACTTTCTCCTACTCAACTCAAACAACATAGTGGTTCTTCTTGATCGAAAGGTGGTTCTTCTTGATCCAAAAGAAACTAGAAACAAACTATTTTAATGCTTTAGCTTCATAGCTTCTCGATTGCCTCAGGTACATCTGTTTTTTTTTTTTTTTTTTTTTGGTTTTTTTTTTTTTTTTTTTAAATCAAATGCAAAAAAGCTTTGGTGTCACAATTGATCCTGACCTATCCTTCAATGCACATGTAAGTGAAATTGCTACAGTAGTTTTCCTTAATCATTGCAGAATTGGTAAATTAAGAAATGCACTGTCTCTACAGGTTGCAGAAAAGCTAGTTCATGTCTTTGTTACCTAGAGGTTAGATTACTGTAATGCCCTGCTGTCTGGATGTTCCAGCAAAAGTCTTCTGCCTTGAGTACAAAATTCTTTTTATTGACATACAAGTCTTACCAAACTCACTCCTCAGTACCTGAGTGAGCTTATCTCTTATGTACCATCACGTCTACTTCACATCACAAGGTGCTGCCTGTACTTAGAATTAATAAAGTTACATCAGGGGTAGAGCAAAATCCCTACATTTAGAGCAACCGTCCAGTCAGTGTTTGGGACTCAGACACAACCTCAGTTTGTAAGTCTGGACTGACAACGTACTTGTTTAGATGGGCCTTTGTGAATTTTCCTGTTAGATGAAAGGTGTAGATCTTGGGGTTCATGGACAAAGTGTATTATGGTAAGCTTGCGTTCTTTTAAGTTTGGTGATGGTAGAGCGAAGGGACACTGACACCTCAGGGAGCCCTCTTGTCTTTGTTACCTTCGGGCTCTTCCTTTAGTTAGGCTATAATAGCAAGACCTGCTGGAGTCACTGCTGCACTGTATAGTGTGATCAGTGTCTCTTAACAGAACTAACTTTCTGTATATTTCTTTGCTGAGCTGAACGACTGCCCATCCTTTGCAGTCTGATGCTGTTGCTTCATCTACCGCAATCAGGTGCCCCCTGCATGTCAATAGTACTCTGAACTCATGTCATATTAATGGATCTTTATTATAGGCTTCTAACAGCAGTCATTGATGCTCATATTTTTCTCTTTGATCTGCTTTTAACGGTAGTTTTCACTGGTAACACTGGTTCTCATAGATCTGTTTTCTCATTTTTACTCTGAAGTAAAGATTCAATAGCATTTTTTCCCTGAAACAACTCATCAAACAAAGAATCAGAAATATTTTTAAAAAATGGCTAAGGTGTTTAATCTACTTGACTAATTGTGCAGGAGTCTCTCACTCATGGTACCTTCTGATTTGCCTCTTGTTCTGTTTGATGAGTTGTTGCCGATTGCCTTGTGTGTGCGCCGCACGAGAGTTAGACCCAGGGGAGTGTGATATGCACTGGCACGTGTCCAAGTTGAAAGCAGTGTCACTGGAGATAACCCCCACTCCTCCTACCTTTGGCACCGCAACCTTTTCAGCTCAGCTCCACTTCATGCATCCTTCTCAATATGGCAGCATTTTATGCCAGTGCTGAGAGACTTTATGCAAATGGAAAAAAAGAAAAAGGGTTCTTCCAAGAGCTGTAACTTCCCACTGAATCACACTTTTTTGAGTGTGTGATGTTATTGTGCGTTATTTTGCTAGCTAAGCTCATAACTGATATAGAACCATCCTTCTCAGCACTTCAAGTGGCTTATCTGTGTTTATTTGACTAAAGCGAGAAGCCAAGTCCATTATGTTGAAGAACTACATCAACCTCTCTTTTTATGTGAGAGAATAAATGAGGAGAGGTTTGGCAAAATGGATTTTTTGTTGAAGTGGCTCAGATATTTTAAGCTTGAGGGCAGTCAAACCTTTTTTCACTTTTAACACAGATGGAAGCTTATTTAGAAAAGATGGAGATATTTGTTTTCATTCAGTCTTCCCTGTAACAAAGAAATAACCGTGACGCATCAGATGATGGGACTTCATTTCCCAACAGCTCTCTGGGAAAATGAAGTAAACATGGCCAGCTTATTGGGCTTCTAGCACCTCCTTGACTGACACACAATCATATCTTTTTCAAAGATAATGTGTGTTGGTGAGCAAAGGGACATCATTTGCATGAAAAAGGAGCGTGTTGTATTGTGCAGTTAATTGAAGCTAATCAGAGAATATCTTTCTAAGAGACATCTCTTGCTGAACGGGTGGAGTGGGCTTTGTTCAGTTAGAACACCTCCATGCTTTCTAATTAGTTACTCTTCCATGCTTAGAGCAGATCCCCTCTGTGAATTACGCTTGACAGTTAAATGCAAAGTCTAGAGTCTTACTGTGCCAGGCTTTAGCTACAGTTTGCATGGATACTTTCACAATTAGTACTTGTTAATGTGCCAAATGTGGAAGACCCTGTGAGCTGTAACTCTTCACTTTTAAAGAAAGGTTAGTTTAGAACCTACTTCTAAATTCAAGGACTTGTGTAAGCCAGTAATTGGCTCTAAAATGCTCTTGTAATTTCACTGTCTGTTTTGATCAATTTAGAAAAACATTCCATTCCCTATTACTTGAACCATTACATACAAGGAAAACATTTTATCCACTAAAAGAAAGCTATTTGTTGTTAGAATTCAAAATCAGTATTCATTTGAGATGTATTTATTATTCTTGTTTTTTCCGTTCTGTTACAATTTTCATGATGCAAATGGGGCAAGTAAGTGCACTTGTGCTGTACTTAATGCTGCTGTTACACCTGTGCTAAAATAGCATAATTGTGCATGCCTTGTTGTGCTACATAGCCAGTTGCCTCTTTATTTCAATGAAGCTCTTTATTTAATTCCTGTTATTTAAATTCACATTATTTAGTCGATTGCTATTTAGAAATTTAAAATGACAGTTTTCTCATTAAAGTGCAAACAGTGTAATTTGTGTTTTTAGATGCAGCTCTAATTAAACACTACATAGGAAGCAATGCAGTGAGAGTGAAGATAAATATAAGTTCAGTATAATAAAACTTTAAACATAATGGATTTATCACATTTGGAATTAGCCAACTTAGTCTTCACGAAGGCGTCATAGACACCTGAATTTAACTGCTCCACCATTTAAGTTAGAACGGAAAATCGGAATAAGGAGTTGACGAATAAGAAGCAAATCTAAGCTTTGTGGTGAGATGTGCAGTAGGGGTGTGAAACTCTAGGCACCTTTCAATTTGTTTACGATTCAGAGGCTGCAATGCGATTTGCATCTTTTTTTTCTATATAGGTCTCTTTTTTTTTTTTTTTTTTTTTTTTTTTTTTTTTTCTCACGCCGTGTCAGTACAGACAGGTCGCTGTATCTCGGCTCCAAAGTGCGCAACATAGTGCAAATGCCCTGGTTCTCAAAGACTGAGTATGCATGCAAATCCTTGGCAAAAAAATTGCGATAGAGTTTGTACTTCGCTTCGTTCTTTCTGAGTGGGGTGATCGATGGTCCTCTGGTTGGCAGCAACTGCTACTGGGAGGATAACATGTGCTATGGTTTTCCCCCTCAACTCCATAGTAGCCACACTGCTTCCATATGGTAGCTCAAAGGTCAGCAACCTGCAGCTGCGCATCAGAATTAGATTTCTAGGTAAAAATAAAATAATCCTCCTTTGCAGTAAAAAAAAGCACTGCTGATCACAGTTTTAAAAATAAATTAATGTAGCCTATAACTGCTAGTTCACCTAGCTAGTAGCTAATGAAAAGGCAAAGAGAAAGATTTAAGATGAGCATCAATAATTTGGAGACAAATAGACTTATTTGCATTTATAATCACGCCAGCTGGTTTCCTGATCCTTTTAATCAGCAACAAGAAGCTGTCAAACACTAAAATAACATGTGAACCTGAAGTCAGTTTCTCGTTCTCCAGCTTCTTGTTTGAATTTTCCTGTTCCACCTTAAATGGTGTAGCAGTTACATTTTGGCACCTCAGGCACCATTTAAGGTGGAACGGGAAAATTTGAATGAGAAGCTGGAGAACGAGAAACTGATTTCAAAAAGTAAAACATTGAGAGACATTTTACAAGAAACTGTTCTTCTTTTGTGGAAAAGTTTCCAGCCAGTGATGCAAGAAAAGTGGCCACAGCAGAGCTACAGCTTAAAGCAGAGCAAAGTAAGTCGGTGTTTTAGTTTGTATTGTATTTTTACCCTACGCTAAGACATTAGCACGTACGTGTACAGCCAAGATGGTAAAATATTGTGGCTCCTAAGGTTGATTTTTGTTGAAAAGACAAAACGACTCTTATAAACATTTGGGTTGCTGACGCCTGCACTAGCTTTTAATGTAGTGTGCACACCACAGACTGTATGAACGCTGCACATCCACACTTTGCAAAGTTCCGCCTTTTGGGTTCCGTCAACATTATCAACTAAAACATAGAAAATCGATTTTTGTCATTTGTAAATCGTCCACACCTGCATCACGATTAATTTAAGAATAGACCCCCTCTTCTACTCATAGTATGCGGTGATACTGCAACTACCAATCAGCACACACATTTTACCTTTTGAACTGAAACATGCTGAAACCTTTTCCAGCTAAAGGTACTTTATGCAAGTTATGCTGTGACTAGTCTATGAACGTTGGCTAATCTGTCAAATGACAACCAGTTTTTTTTTAAAAGACTTTTCTTTTTAAAGACTGATTACCTCTTCAATGCATGTTTAGATTCGTGTGATCTAAGGTGAAAACCTGTGGGGGTTGATATTGTTCAGTACAGTAATAGTGTCATTAATCTGCTAATTAGCCAGGTAGTCGGGGTTTGCCAAAAGGCCAAACGTATCAAAATACTCCAGTGACTGAGTGAGATGTGCCAATTACTGAGTTAAATCAAATATTGTGTGATTCCTCTTTGGGCAAATCTGCTGAGTGAAATGTAGCGGTAGCCGAGTTAAATCTTCAGTAGCTGAGTGAAATAACCAGTTGTAAACTTTAAATGGCATCTGTAATCTTCTTGGAAGTTTATGTACATATAGACTGTCAGTAAGGCTAATTGTATCATGATGTAGTTGTTTGACATTTCTCTTGAGCTGGTTAAGATATACTCCCATTTAATTTGAATCAATATAAAACATGACAGGCCTGACCAATAAAACAGTCATTTCTTCAAGCTCTCACAGTGTTTGTGAGAATTTTCAGCATTCAAACAAAGAATGAAACATGGTAATGGTGTGGGACAAACCCGTAATGCAGCATGACGTGACTGTGATACTATCGATATTCACAATTTTTAAACTAGAAACTATAATTATTTTAAGATATCACCCAGGCCTATTATGTATATTTCATCAGATGTAAAGTCAGAAATGGTTATTAATTTTCGTAAAGTTATACTGGTTAAAACTAAAGTATGTACAGTCAAATACAAAGGTTTGGACTAATCAAATTACTTGTTTTTTGTTTTCCTAAGTGAACACAGTCTCTATAGCTAACAAATATAGCACATTTTCTATTTACATATTGGGGGAAAATAAAGGTAAATAAAATTTTGCACAGGCCACATTTTTTTTTTCCTCAACATGTTAAACTCAGTAAATTACCCCTAAAATGTGTAGAAGCATGCTGTCTGTAGAGGGTGTGTTAGCTATTTCCACTTAGAAAATCAACAGAACATGTAATTTAACCAGGGGTGCCCAAAATGTTTGTTAATGTTAATATTGCATTTTTGCATAATATATTTTTAGTAACAGTGAGCTGTGGAGATCATTACATTTCAGTTAATTCCTGGTTTGCAGTGTTAAGGTGATCTATGGCTAATTGTTTGTGAATCACAGTGGAAACAGGGGCAATATACACCAAGTCATGTTAGAGCTAGTTTATGGCTTTTAAAAAGCAGAAGAGTTGTAAATCAGACCTTTACAGTCAGGGCCATTGCTGTATCCTTTGTAAGAGTGAATTACACCCCCATACATTGCTGTTGTCTCCTCTTCCACGCCTCCTTAGTGATTGCCTCTTGGTGGCTATCACTGGCGGCCTTGCTGTGTTGTAGCCACCAGGTGGAAATGATAGATACTCACTCATGTCAACGCAAAGACCTTTCTCCCTCCACCAAAAGCCATATTGATTCATTAACCAATAAATATAGATACAAGCCTGTTCAGTCTGCCTCTCCTGGTCTGCTAGCATGATTTCAACCTACTGTCGATGTCCTTATCGCTGGATCAATCCTGTGCCAGTCATGATTGGAGAGACAATGCATTTGGTGGCCGACGTGGAATCTTATCGCTCTGCTGGCTGTCAGCTGCTGCCAATCAGGTGTTTCTCAGACAGCTGGAGTAATGAATGACTCTAGCCTTGCACTGAAGAGATAACTGAACAGCTTGGCCTCCTACCCTGAAAACCTGTCGCTCCAGAATGGATTAAGAATCGATCGTAATAATCCCAAAATTGAGTTATTATTTTTGTTTCCGTCATTGTATCAGGATGATGCAAATGCTATCTCCTTAGCAGGAGCTGTGGAAACTCACTCTGCTCCCATAAAACCTTTGCAAATATGTTAACTTGGCTGATAGTGATATGAAAAGATTTGTCAGCTTTTTATATTCAAAAAAATTAAAAAGCACAATACAAAATGTCAAGTTCAAGACATCACTTTTTTCTAAATGCATTAGTTAGTAAGAATGACTATGAACAAATGATGCCCTACTGACCTCTTTAATAACCTGGTTTTTGAAGCACTACATGTGAACGATGGCCAGAGAGATGTCCAGGTCATGAATGATCAATAGTAGTATCTCAGAAAACGCACTACCAGGTTGAAAGGTACTTTAAATGGAAAACATGATATTTCAACATGAAAATTCTTCACATCCCCTAACGATGGCTGTGAGGCAAGCAGCTCCTCACCTCATTGATTTTCATATATCTGAATTCTCTTTACAAAATGGAGCAAAACGTATCGGGGTGAACATACTAGAGGTCAAACCTTTGACCCAAGAAAACCGCTGCTAGCTATGCAATGTATGTCATCTTGATGTGCATACAAAACAAATGCAGGAACGTTGGCCTTCATTTGAGATGGGACACTTTCAGTCATGATAACAGCTGTGCATGTGTCCTTAGACTGCCATGTTGTTAAAGCGGTGCTAAAGTGCTTAGATAAAATATGACGACCTGAATGAGGCCTGTCGCTGCTTAATGTGTCCAGCAGGCAGGTGAATCATGAGCGTCGTGTCGGCCACACAATGGATTTGATTGGTATCAGTGTTGGCTCATTGTTTCACTGTATGTCAAACTTGATTTCATATTTACTCTTAATATGTGGTAAAATTATTTGCATTGAAGTGTTTCATCAGCTTGTGGAAGTTTGTTGTACAGTCTGTAAGAATTTCCAAAGTGACAAGTTGTGTTGTTTTGGCTTTGCACCCCAGTGCATTGACTGGCATTTAAGTTTATAATGTCTGCAGGCTGTAATGAATGAATTTCAGAAGACCAAAAGTTATTGTTTAGTTACTGCTTGTTGCAAATACCTTGTTTGTAGTCAATGACCATAGACATCATCAATCACTGGGTGGTCTCTGCTGCTATTTTCATTTCCTGCTTGTTTGAGTTTCAAGAGTCTTGTAAAAAAAAATAGAGGTGCATTGATACTATTTCTTCCAGAAATATGACTAAAATTATATATTTTGTAGCACCCACAGATAAAGTTTCTGATGCCATGCTGAGTAGTTTACTTAGAATTAAGCAGTTGTTAGTGTAAATGAATGTAATGTACCTTAACAGTGAAATCATTCAAATCCAGCTAATTTTCAGTGATGTGCATTAGCTAGCTATGCTACATGATTTGAATGAGCAACATTCATGTTGGAAAGTTTTTGGTCTTGCTGGAGCGGTCCATTGTGTGGTTTAGAATGAATTTAAATCAAGGTGCTTATACGCTGACCTGCACTCCCAGATCAGTTATGTAAAAATGCCTACCAAGTGCATCTGTGCCAGAACTTTACCTTTTGTTTAAATAACCCTAATAAATGAATGTTTAATGATGTAAGGACAATTATATAAGATTAATGTAAGGATTATGGTGTTAAACCTTATAAAAATGCACGGTATAAATACAGAATTTCTGCAGGGAATTGAAGAATGCAATACTTAACTTTAAAGCTGATGCTTTAACAATAGCAAACTCTGCCTTAATGGCAGTGGAGGACGTGCAGTAGGGACTCCCAAAGCTATAACAGTAAGGTAACAAAAGAGAACAAATCAAAGACTCATAAAATTGTTATGCAGGGATATTGGCCAAAAACATCAAATGCTTCGTGCACACATGTGAGCACACATTAATGTCCTTTAAGCAGTCTAAAAAAATTACAAGAGTACCATGCATAAATCCAGTGAAGGATCAGATGTACAGAGAATTCACAGAAGGAAATCTCATGGGGGCACATTTGCCTTCACACTCACAGTTCATAAACCTGAATATCACCACCTTATTCGCCGTAAACTAAAACACTGTAAAACAACAAAAATGCTTTAAAACAAAACCAGACATTAGTGGAATTCACTGAAATAACAAAATAATCAGTTTAATTTGCTCTTGTGTTTAAAGGACATGCACCCCTGTGCGCATGTGTGTTCCCTCAGATATTAAGTTGTGACCAACTAATTGTTTCAGGCTTACAAATATTATTGAAAACGGTTGATGGCAGTCTTTGTACATAATAGTAGCCACATTTACATGCAACCAAAAAATCTGTTAATAATGTAAAAGCTTGATCGACAGAACAGAATTGGTAGAAATCTTTACATGTAATCATAATCAGTGATCGCTTAGACCCCTTCCCAACCTCCTTCTGTTCTTCTGTAGTCTTCAGGACTCATCTGTTTACACATGTCCACACTAAAACAGCTGTACCAGTTCAAGTGGCCATGCTGTTCTCTTTACTCTCTTGCCTGTCTTTATTCATCAGTTCAACAGTTCAGTTCAGTTCTTCTTTCAGGTAGTTCACTGTTTCTAAGGTTATCAGTACACTCTTGTTCCTTAACTGTGTACCGTAAAATTGATCTTGACACACCTAATGATTTGGCTGAATCTCTGATTGACGTATTCTGATTTTTCTGCCTCATTTGGCCTGGTTTACTGGCATTGACATGTCTCTGGCCCTGTTAAGAGATATGAAGGATCAAATTATGTCGTGCAGTGTCAGCCATTCAGTGCACAAAAACCTGTTAGTTTTATTAATTTTGCACAATAATGAATGGTGCTTTTGTATTGTTAGAATTTGCTATTCACTTAAAGGAGAGGTTGGTTAGATTTTTTTTTTTTACACATACAAAAACAAAAGTCTTGCATAGCATCAAATCTAAGGCTTGGCTGTGTATTGCTTCTCCAGTTGTCATTGTGATGTCCAGCTGCCTTACTGAACTTCACATTTTATGTCAGTATTGTTCAACCCTGGACCATTTGGTTTGACGTTTGATTCCCAGCAATGCCACAGCCATTCAAGAGTCCAGAACGTAGGAACACCATATTACAGCACTGTTGACCTTTTGTCATCATCTAATCAGACATAAAATTGGTCGGTTGGCACTTTCATATTTCCAGATTGGTTGGTGCTGTTCCACCATGTGGGAATTGGTGACATTGGTGACAACTATTATTGGTCAGATAATTGGGCAAAAAAATGTATAAAGGGAAAAAAGCACAGTGTAGCAAGTGTTGCACATAATGTTTATGGTGTGAAGAATAAAATCTTTATGAACAGTTACATTCCTTCTTGGCTTGTCTGTGTTCAGTGTAATGCTCTACAGTGTTAATGCCTAATGATTGAGGCTGTTTAAGCCACACCTGATGAAATTATACAGAATCACAAAATGTCTGATATGAATTGTTCATACTTATAGTTTGACACTTCATTTAATTTCAGATGACCGTGTAGAACGTACCCCTGCATTTCAGAATGTTTAGACCCCACCACAGTGTAAATATTTGAAGATATCCTTTCTAATTAGAAGTGACATGATTTTTTTTGTGCTGCATAAAATCAAATTATGGCTTAACTCTGCTAAGCAGGAGCCACAGGAAGCATTGCAAATCGCATTTGTGTGTGAACAAAATGAGATGCATGCACTATTCAATTACATCTCTGCATAAAGGGATTGCTAATCCCCAACACCAGCAGAAATCTGCTAATGAATTTCCTTACCCTCGAAAATCTCCTGACGTGATCAGCTTCTGAAAGAATATGTGGTCTGTACTGTCCTCTATGCTTCTGTGACTTCACAGTAAGAGATGTGAATGTTAAAAGGACACATTTGGAATATTTATTCACTGGCCTATAAAGAAATTGAAGCATGCAGTAAATACTGATCTGCCCACCCACATATGCAAATGTACACACATACAATTTTCCCTACGTAGACACACTGAGTGCTGACAGTGTGCAGCTGTATTCACAGACAGCAGGGCTGGATTTAGAATATTCCCATTAGATGCTGGAGGACTGTTAAGTTCATGATGGATGGTGAAATAATACTGAGCGCCAGGCCCCTCCTTTTGTTAGCGTGCATTACCCAAATTAACTAAAGCAAATGTCAGCCCCATAGACTCCAGATCCCAACCCCAGGCTGCTGTTCTGGGGTTTTGTGCCACTTGAACACCTCCTGGTTAATTCCGCTAATAGTTACGACTGGACAGTTGTTGGTTCAATGAGAAAATATATGTGCAGGAGTGTGTTAGTGTATATTAAGTGTGTGTTTATATATTAAAGCTGTCAAAGTCAACGGGACAGTAGTGCATTAATGCAATCTCACTATAACGCAGTCAAAAAAATTAGGGCTATAAACACAGGTTCACAGGTTCCCTATGACTCACCTGTAGTTCAAACTGCAAATGGAATGTGCACCATTCTTGTCTTTAAGTGAATCACATCATATTAGAAATCACTCTGTGGTATTTGAATGAGTGAATGATGGAGAAAGGCGTCTTAAATGGGAAGTAATATTTTAAAATGACTGCTGGAAGTGTTCCACTCTGCCTGGAAGGACTTATAGAGTATAGAAATGCCCTCACTGAAGCTCGCTCAGCATCTCTGTCCTTGCTGATCGAGAATAATAAGTATAATCCTAGAATACTGTTTAATGTGATTTCCCAAATCACAAAAAATCAGGCAGGTACTGAACCAGAAATTCCAGCAACTCGCACTCGTTGCTGGAATACTTTTTATGGACTTCTTTAATAATAAAATTGAAAATATTAGACAACAAATTCAACCCACAGTATCAAATCCAGCTTGGCTGTCATCTGACTTGGCTGATATAAAGAAAAGAGCCTGGAAACTTTTTACCCACTCCCACAGCTAGAACTAGAGAACATTATCTCCTCTGCAAATTGCACAACCTGCACACTCGATGCAATTCCATCAAAATTACTCAAAGAAGTACTGCCAGTTATTATAAACCCTATTTCAACTATTGTAAACTTGTCCCTTAGTCTGGGCCATGTACCCAAAGCTTTTAAACTAGCAGTTATCAAACCTCTAATCAAGAAAACAAATCTTGTTGTTGCCGTTTTGTCTAATTACAGGCCTGTTTCTAACTTACCGTTTATATCAAACATCTTAGAAAAAGCTGTGGCCCAAGAACTTAGTTCATATCTACACAAGAACCATATATATGAAAAATTTCAATCTGGATTCAGGCCACACCACAGCACTGAGACAGCTCTAGTTAAGATAACTAATGATCTTCTTCTTGCCTCTGATCAAGGCTACATATCTCTCTTAGTGCTACTTGACCTTAGCGTGGCTTTCGATACAATAGACCACAATATTCTCTTAGAAAGGTTAGAAAACATGGTTGGAGTCACAGGGACAGCCCTATCATGGTTCAGATCTTACCTATCAGAACGTTATCAGTTCGTGAGGGTAAACAATTTATCTTCCAATTATTCAAAAGTGAGATTTGGAATTCCGCAAGGCTCTATTTTAGGACCATTATTATTTACACTATACATGTTACCGTTAGGCACAGTTATAAGTAAACATGGCGTAAACTTTCATTGTTATGCAGACGATACTCAACTGTACATATCAGCCAAGCCTGATGATAAATATAGGTTAAAGAAAATGGAGGACTGTGTAAAAGACGTGAAAGGCTGGATGTCACGTAACTTCCTCCTATCAAACAGTAACAAAACAGAGGTTCTCCTTCTGGGTCCAAAATTAGCAAGAAGTAAATCACCAGATTTAATCTTAAATCTCGCCGACTTTCCAGCCACACCTGGCTCAGCAGCAAAAAATCTTGCCGTTATAATTGATTCAGATTTATCATTGGCAGCATCACTAGGACAGCTTTTCTACATCTTCACAACATTGCCAGAATAAGAAATGCCCTGTCCCTGCGTGACGCAGAAACACTAGTACATGCCTTTATTACTTCTAGGCTAGACTACTGTAACGCGTTACTCTCAGGATGCACAAGCAGGAATTTAAAGTTTAAATTTTAAACAAACTAGTCCAAAACCCCGCAGCCAGGGTCCTCACTAAAACTAGAACATTTGAACATAATAGTCCAGTGCTATCATCACTTCATTGGCTGCCTATTATATTCCGTATTGATTATAAAATCCTTTTATTGACTTATAAAGCCCTACATGGTCTTGCTCCCAAGTACTTACAAGACCTTGTTTCTCATTATGAGCCATCACAACCACTCAGATCACAGAGTGCTGGCTCATTAATAGCCCCCAGAATTCATAAGGCTGCAGCTGGAGGAAGAGCTTTTTCTTATAAAGCCCCCAAACTCTGGAATGATCTTCCAGAAACTGTTCGGGACTCAGACACAGTCTCAATCTTTAAGACTAGGCTGAAAACTCACTTGTTCAGTTTAGCTTTTGGTAGGTAATGTTCCCCCTTAGATAAAGGCAGCAGATCCAGGGGTCCATGGACACAGGGAATTATAGTAAACTGAGATGCTGTTGCTGTCGTCCCGCTGCTCACACGCGGTCACTCAAGCTTGTGGACGGTGGAGCGGATGTATGCCAGACTGTTTCAGAGTGCTGCCGTGTCTGCGTTTCCTTCTGGTTCTCTCCTTTTAGCTAAGCTGTCATAGTCAGATCTGCCGGAGTCGTTAGCCACACTCTGTAAATGTTTACATTCCCTGTTTATGTACAAACAGATAGAATAAAACTAATTCCATCTCCCTGCTTTCTTTCCGAGTATACAATCACACACATGTCCGGCCGGACACTGAAGGACGACCGACTGCCGAGCCCTCCTGCTACCCACTTCAGACCAGCTGCCCACGCCCCAGCTGCCACCACCTGCCTTAGACTAGCTGCCCGTCCTACACTGATATTCTCATGGACTCCTAGCTATTCCTAATACCAATATTACTGCTATTAATATTAGTAGTATAATCACTTGTAGGTAGTTTGACCAGAGGAGGATGGGTCCCCCCTGGTGAGCCTGGTTCCTCCCAAGGTTTCTTCCTCAGTTCTGAGGGAGTTTTTCCTTGCCACTGTTGCCCCTGGCTTGCCCTCCGGGGGGGTGGGGTTTGTACATTTTTACACTCCTGTTAAAACTTTGTGTTTTCTGAAATTCTGTAATGCTGCTTTGTGACAACATCCGTTGTAAAAAGCGCTATAAAAATAAATTTGATTTGATTTGATTTGAAAAACTTTGCCCGGCAGCTCACTCGACAAAACTAAGGCTGCGTGTGTTTACTGTTAGAGTTTACTTTTCATTGGAGTACATCCAGCTTATATCGGGCCAAGCACACAGCTAACACCCAACAGCGTTAGCGGTATGCGACAGACCACACTCAACAGTGTTCAGCGGAAAACTTGTCAACCTCCAGCAAATTTGCAGTAGCTAAATGAATAGCCACAGCATGCAGATTTGGGGCGAAGGGCGAAGGTCTGGGTGACAATACGGATTTCATGCAACAGCTTATGAATTACCCTCGAGCCACAGTTGTCACTAGAATACACAAGCTGTATGAAGCAGAGAGGGTAGAACTCAAAGAAGTTGGAGCTAACAGAGCCGCAGTTACTGGGGACTCCTGGATATCACTAGGGAATCCAAGCTATTTTGAGTTACAGCCCATTATGTTGATGAACAGTATAAACTACATTCATGTGCTTTGAGCATCATGAAAACATAGAAGGGGCATCATGCTGAGGTTAATAAATTTGTCTGTAGCATGTGTCTGCTCTTCTTAATATAAGCTCATTGCTGCTAAAAATCCTAAATCTTTCATTCAACAGATTACAATTAAGTGTGATTAACTGCACAGTCATGCTAATAGTCACAATTACATTTTTAATCACTTGACAGTATGAATGTATATGTAAGGGTGGTAAACCACCAAACTGCAGGGATACATTGCTATTTTTAACTCTGAATCAACCGTTCAGAATTAATCACTTTATTTCCGGTAGTGTGTTACACAAACAAGGAATTTGTCTTGGTGAGTGCACATGTTACATACTAAGCAGACCAGTCAAGCAAACAAACTGTTTACAAGTGAAAATAAAAATACAATAAAAATAATAAAGAAGAATTAAGAGCCATGGAGAGGAGCTAAAGAGATCCATGAGTATCTGTATGTATTTAACATAACACCTGTACAGTTGTGCAAATAAGCATTATTTGTTACAGTGGATTTACTGTAATACAGTAGGAATGTTTGATGGTTGAGTTGAGGCTTAAAGCGTGAGGTGTTCATTGTGGTTAATGGTTGCTACAGCTCTGGGGGAAAAAGCTGTTAGCATGGTTGTGCTGGTTTTGATGGCCCTGAATCTTCTACCAGAGAGAAGTGGCTGGAAGAGGTGATGTCCTGTCATGATTATGCGCTGGAATTTGGCTCGTTCTTGTGAAGTGAAGGGACCAAATTAGATAGTTATGGATGATGTGAGGATGGACTCAATAATTGCTCTGTAGAACTGGATCCTCGGGTTCTGTGGCAGGTTGACTTTCTTCAGCTGTCTCAGGAAGAACATTCTCCATGTTCTTTTGGCGAGATGGAGAGCGTGTTCCTCTCCCACTTCAGGTCCCGGTGGCACAAAGAAACTTTTGACTCCATAGTGGAAATCACAGAGCAATTGATGTTGGGCTGTGTAAGGAAGGAAAGTTGCACCCAAAGTCCACCACCATCTCTACAGTCTTTTGTGTGTTGAGCAGCAGGTGGTTGCTACTACACCAGAAGACCAGCTGCTTGACTTCCTTTCTGTAGGCAGACTCATCCCAGTTGGCAGGAGGCTCAAACTTCAGGATC
This sequence comes from Pygocentrus nattereri, assembly GCF_015220715.1. Taxonomy (NCBI): domain Eukaryota; kingdom Metazoa; phylum Chordata; class Actinopteri; order Characiformes; family Serrasalmidae; genus Pygocentrus; species Pygocentrus nattereri. The sequence continues at coordinate 30,004,628 of NC_051221.1, read as the reverse complement.
TTCACAGCTGGTTCCTTAGAGACACAGTCTTTGGTATAAAGCCTGAAGAGAAGGGATGAGAGCACACAACCTTGTGATACACTAGTATAGAGGTTCTGGGGGCCTGACATATATTCTTAGCTACACCTGCTGTTTCCTGTTTGTCAGGAAGTCCATAATCCACCAGCAGATGGGATCTGGCACAGGCAGTTTAGACAGCTTGACGTGCAGTAGCTCTGGCACTATGGTGATGAATGCTGAGCTGTCCACAAGCAGAACTTTAGCATAGGTTCTAGGACTGTAGAGATCCTGTAGCATGAAGTGCAGGGCTGAGTCTACTGCAGATTTCTATTTATTTTTTTAATTTAACATTATTGAAAAAAGAACATATGTGCCATAACTTTTGCACAGGCCAGAATTGTTTTTTTTTTTTTCCCTGTGTAAATTAAATTCAGCAGATAAACACTAAAAAATGTTATCTTATGTTATAATGCACATCCTCTGTCTTATTTTTAATGTGAAAATCAACTATTTTTTTTCCTTCTACAGTTGGCTGTATTCTTTGCATGTGTGCAGCTGTATATTTATTACTTAGCATGTTTGCATGGTGTACAATGACCAAATAAATTTACAAGATATTTACAATTACAAGAATATAAAAAGTACAAATCACACTCATTGAATCAGTTAATCATATAACACTACAAATTAAACAAAACTATACCAAATAACTACACCAGTGAGCCCACAGCAGCAGGAGATCATAAACTGCACTGGTTGTTTGAGTGCAAATCCTCCACAGTTGACACTGGTCTTGATTCAAATTGCATTGACACATTCCTCGAACACAATTTTAATTTTAACACGATTAATTATGCAGCCCTACTCATAGTCCTCATTTAAATGGGGCTGGTGGTCCTGGAGGAGGTTAGTGGGCTTTTTGCTCCAGGGGAAGTAGAATCACTGACTATGCATTGAAAGGAACCTAGCGATACATCAATGCTACTGCAGCTAGCAGGCACTTTTTCCCTGTCTGCCCATGACAAATGGCTTTTTAATGCCCTCTTGTGCTTTCAGTGAGTGTCTTCCCCTCCCTCTCAGCCCTCTCCTGCCCCCTCTATCCTTTTTATTCTAATAAGGCTGCATCTATCTTTAGCAGTCTTCAGGCCAGTTGGGCTATGGTTTGTAATCAGTGATCAGCTCTAGATCGGTTTTTAAAAGGTAAAACCTTTGACCTTTTGTTATCTACGTTACAGCCTGCGTTTTGTTCAAATGCTGCTTTATGTGAGAGATGCGAGCACATGCGTTTGGTGTCTGCAGGCATCTGCTTTTCTGCTGACGTTATGTGATCCTTCACCTTAGATGTGACAGTCCTGCCTTGAAATTTATTCAGCCTTTAGCAAAGTGGCAGAGAGAATGTGCAGAGACCTTGCAGCTTGCTCATTTTCATTTGCTCTCTCATATAGCCGTGGCTTGGACATGTGACAGTGAATTGATCTTTTAAAATGACAATGAGGAAAAATATATTCAAGGTTTTTTTTTTTTTTTTTCTGTCACAGCAAATTTCTGGGCAGCCTCATTAGTGTTTGAAAGATTTGTGCATCAGGAATTTATGAAAAACACTTTTGTAGGCATCTACAGGATTTTAAAATCAAGGCTTTTTGGCCATGTTTTTTTGCATATATAAGGAATTTGTCCTCAGATCACAGTAGTTTGCAATATACAGTGGCTCACAATGTTTTTTTTTTTTTTTTCTCTCAATGCTTGTGCTCTCATTCTTCTGTACACAGTTACACATTCTTAACGATGCACATTCATAAAGAGATACAGCAGTTATTTATGCGGGATGGTGTATTTAGTGGGTCGTAGAGTTCATGGCTCGGTCAACAGGGTCAAATTCATTTCCTTCATAATGGCGCTGTGGTGTTGTTGTACGGCTTCCTTATAGGGGTCAAAAACACCAATTTATCAGTCAGAGGTTAATAAGATCGGTAGTAGACAAGGCTATTAAACAGACTAGCCTTCAAGATATGACTGTTAACCAAGCAGAGGTTAACAGGATTAATACTGGATGAAGGTTGTAATAGTCGAAAACTGATGGTATGTATTCTAGAGCCATCTTGTGAGCCTCTTAAGGCTCAGGTATTTTAGCTATATGGGCCATGTGCTTGTTTAACTTTTGTGGTTCTCTCAACATTAGTGGAATTTCCATCTGAGGCCTTTACCCAAGAGCAATGTTTGTGTGGTTTATTCAGATGTAAATAAATTAATGTGCACATGAGTATAAGTGATATCTTGCACACACAGCTTGATTTTTTTGGATAGTGAAAATGTGCTGGTTGTTTGATTTTTAACTTTTGCAGGACCTCACTTGACCAGTTATGGTTTTCTCTCTGAAAGATAACTGACCAGGTGTGTCCCTAGAAATAGAACTACTTAACAAATGTCAAAAGAATTAGTTTGTTAAGGAATGTCAAAATTGCTTAAAAGCACATAAATTTAATTTCCTGAATGATACAATGAAACTCTTCATTTTCCTTTCATTCTCCTTGTTGTGAAAAGGAAAGTACCCTGCTCCTTGTCACCATTTGCCTGTTTTATGAGGAGCAAGTATGTATTTTTGTTACTTGAAGACCTGTCCATCTTTCTGTGTTACTTATTTATTTGATGTTACATCAGTAAAATGGCAAAGTTCTGCATTCAGCGTGCTTTTTCTTGTTGTTTGTGTGGCATTTGGTGTGTAACAGCATCTATTTGAAGATCATTTTAGTCTCTGATTTGTCCTAACCTATATTTAGAAAAGTAGTCCTAAAATAAACAGCAACAATTTACATGCCTAATATATGCCTAAGATGGTTGTGAATAAACCGTGTGTAATCAGTAATAATTTCCCCATCCATCTAATATAGTGCATCAAGTTGCACCCCTGTTGTCTGATTAAAACTAGCCTGGTGTTAGGGTGAAAGGATGTAGATGAAGGATGAGTTGTATCTGTTTAGGACTCCATGACCCCTGACCCCAGATAGTGACCCAAGGACCCCAGAGATTTGATGTATTCCCCCTAACCCAGAGCCTACAAAGAGGTCTGTACTGAAATCAGCCCCCTAGAGAGAGAGCATCTGTCTGTCCATACACAACACATATTGAATGTGTTGGGAATAACATACTTAATGTCTTGCGCTGCTAATCATCCATTTGCTTAAATAGTGAGAAATAATATTGTGAGGTTCAGTGAGTCTGCACATCCAGAGTCTTCCTGTGAATAGTTTTGACAACCAAGACAGTGGTTACATCTCATCAAAGCAACATTAAAATAATCCAAAAGAGAAAAAAATTAACAGAAGACTTTATATGTAATCCATGTAATTCATGCCCACCCAAACCTATTTGTCATTGCAGACACCATTGTTAGTTGGAAAAAAGAAACCCTGGTGAAATCAAGCATCTTTCTTGCCATGAAGAGAGCCAACCATCTGCTTTAGAATTCTGCAGTTTTGCTTATTTTCCATCATTTAAATCAAGATCATTTGGATACACCTGAAACTGTATTATTTTATTTTTGCCAGTCATTTAATAACATACAACTTCAGTTTGAGGGTCTCAAACAAGTTCCATGTGAATTATGCTCCGCATTGGCCACTGTAAGAGGAATGAGCAATAGGGAAACCACAGCCTTTAGCTAAACTTACTTCTTTGTGTCCTTTTCAGTAGACCATTGGATGACTAAGGCCAGTGACAAGTTTATAAAAAAATCAGCATCTTGGTATTGAAGCCTTATGTCCCCCTGCAGTCTAAAGCAAGTCTTGATCATCTGAAGACAATCATCTCTGAAGTCTGTTGTGCCTGATGGCAGCAGTAGTTTCCTGGCATCATCTTCACCCAGAATAATCAGTAGTCTCATTTGCTGGACTACTGTGCATATGTAGCTGATTAGTAGGAAACTCAAAATTGATTTGTTTAAACAGTAAAAACTTTAAGAAGGATGGAACATGATTGATTAGGTGATCTTTATAGATCCAATAAATAGTGCCAATCAACAAGCATTGATTGTGCTTGAAAATTTCTAGCAGAGTATGAAGATGGCAGTTAAGTAGTTTTCACCTCTTCCGATGAACAACTCTTGTCATGCTCACAGGATTATTACTCTAATTGTACTCTAGTAGTCTTAACTGTACACAAGGCTAAATAAGCAGCCAGGAGGCAGTCATCATCCGGTTCCTTGTACTTAATAAAGTTAACCTCCTCTACACATTATGTGTTTAGTACAAAAGTTTTGAAGTGCTCATGAGAGAATACCTTGTCTTGCAAAATACTTATTTGGAGGATTTCAGTAAACTCAAGAAGACCAGGCAAATACCTCAAGATGACATTCCTTTCTGCATTGTAGTACCATTGATACCATTGTATCACCACTGTATCACAAATTTAGCAACATGAATTCCAGTTTCAGATGATAATCTCTGATTCATTGCACAGTGTCACAATTCAGAATATCAGCTGATACTGATGAGATGTTTGTGGCCTTCAATGACATTCTAAGATAAGAGGAGTGCACATGAAAGGCCAACATTACCTGATGTTTTCTGGTGTGCTATATATATCCACAGTATGTTGAGCAAGATGATCTTGTAATACATTGACATGCCAAACCTATTGCTCAGTTCTAATTTTTTGTTCAGATCAGTTATTTTTAGTTGTTGTTTTAGCAGTTTCATATTTTTTGTTTGCAAGTGATTCATATCTGTCAACGAATCTCTGCCTGAAAGGAACTGCATGTGAACATTTTAAAGCTACACTATGTAAGTTTAGGGGACCCCTCTGGTGTAAAGGTGTAATTGCGAACACATCATTTCATAATGTTCACTGTGCTTCGGAACCCCTCCACAATCAGATGAATCTAAAGTTTGCAAGTACTTTGAAAGAGTATTCAAAGAGATGTCAGCCTAAGCTCTCTTGAAAGACGTCTTATGATGCTGTATGTGATTTATCTACTGTTGCCATATCCATATATAATCATCAAAACAATTAGCCACTGATTTTGTATTTGAGACCTAAACATGGAGCCGTATTTTCTTTTCTGAACCCTGTGTTGTGATGTGAAGACATAAAGCTGTAAGACATAAAGATGTATTACATGGTCTTACCTGTACATCTTAAGATGTTTTACATTCTCATGAAATCTGCCTCTGACTTTTAAAAGTTTATTTCAGGCTTTACAGGACAACTTGCAGCAGTGCACATACCATAATTTAGTTGTTTTTTTTTCCTCTTGACTCAGTAATGCCATGTCTTTTCAATGTGAAATGTGAGCATAGGCTAAGGTTAAACACAAAAAATAACACTGCTTTCTTACGCCTGAGAAATTTTATTTGTTATACATTTTAAAATTGACTTCACATAGGATGGCTGACCACAAGCATATATCATGTATAAAGAAGCAAGTCTACATTAAAATAGGAAACAGATGTGCTTAAATTGTTGGTCTTTATGGATGATTTCTACTCATGTGGTAATGATCCTGCTCAACTGTGACTATAGCTCCCAGAGCACTGCAAGTATTTTATAGTTGAAGAGTTTGTTCTACCCTTTTAAGGTATAGCTACGAAAGAGCTTTGACACAAAGTACAATATTGCTTTAAACGTTGGAGTCTTTATGACTGCCTGCATTTACGCACAAAGAAGAGACTATCCATGTGAAGAGCTTTATCTCAAGATCAGATGCTCATATTCAATTTGAAGAGTGGTTGCAGAGGCTAATATGAAGTAACTCTGCCCCTCCCAGCACCATCTTGACCTGGCCATTAACCTACTGCCCAGACGAATGAAGCTATTCACTGCTCTTATCAAAGCCAACTGTGAGGGGATGCTGTATGCATTATATACGTGTACTGTCTGAGGGCAGCTCTCACTCTCGCTCTCTCTCGCTTTCTCGCTCCGTCTCTGTCACACATGTATACAGTCATACACTATGTCTCCCAAAAATCATGCTAACATTCACTACGCAGCCCAGTCACTGCAGGCAATCACGCCATCAAAATGGCTGGGCTTATGGCAGTTGGAGATTTTTAGGGTGGAGCATGCAGTAAAAGTACATTAGCACTGTGCAAATCCCTGTATAATTTAAGAATTGTGTTAATATTTGTTTCCATAGAAGATAAAACACTAATGCAGAAAAAAACATAGTACACAGGTGACACATTTAGTGATTTAATATAAATACTCAATCTATAATTTCAATAATGCAACTTTTGTCTCTATAGTTCTGTTGCTCTAATTTGCAGAAAATGCTCTCATAAATTCATGTTTCCCCCTCTGCACTGTCGAGGTACTTTCAATTGAGAGCTCTCAACCTCCACTGTTGTTATGAACGTGCAGCAAGTTAAAGTGTTATGCAGAGTGGTGCTGAGTGGTGCTGAGTGTTCAACATTAGCCATTTAGAAAATTATGAAAATTAAAGCTCATTTGGTAATGGGAATAACAAGAACAAGAAATGGGAATAGCAAATTTTAGTGGAATGCAGGGAGTGATTAAAAAGGATGGAGGCCTTATCTGGTTCTGTGAAAAGCTGTTTTCATGCTGAATGCAGCAAATTCACCACTACACTTTCAGACACGTTGTTGTTTAATGGAATGCACGTTGCAGACCCAGAAAGCGGAGTCTGCGGCAGTCATGGCAGCCACACAGCGTCATATAAAGTTCAAATGTTTGAAACTTTTGCACAATGCGCGTTGACCAATTCTCGGCCAATAGGAAAGTAGTAGGTGTGTCTGATAGTTCCTTTCACTACCTGAAAGATTAGTTTAATAGGCGGGCATACAGTGTTTAATACAGTTTTAATAAAGCAGCTTAGGCTGTTTGTGTGCTGGGTATATAGAGGTGTAAAAGAAGGGTGGAAGGTGTTTGAATATGTATTCATTGTATTTGAGTTGGGAGTAGAACATAACTTGGTTAGCTAGTCAGCAGGTTGACAACATGCTTCATTGGTGCCATTTGTAATGATTAGAATTACATATGCCCTGCAATATTAGTAACAGCCCATACAAACAAAGGCTCACAGGACATTTGTATGACAGCAAAAGACATGGTAAATATGCATGATAGTTGGAGCTTCATTTGTAAACGACGAGGTCTCTGACCTGTAATGATGGATCCAGCTGATCGATGATGCAGGAAAGGTCCCACAAAAAAAAAAAAAAGAAAAACTTCAGTGTGATCTTTCTCCATTATGATTCTTACAGCTAACAAGCCTCCTCTCATGTGGATTTTCCAAGGCTAAATTGGCCCCCCAGTAAGTGTGTTAATGAAAAAAACGCAACAAATAAAAATGAGCTCATTAAAAACAAAACAAAAAGAAAAACCACAAGCATGAAATAGAACAAGCACACAATATACCATTACGTAATTAGTAACTACAAAGAGTCGTTATGGTTCATAAAATCTGAAGGCATCAATACCAACATAGAAAAAATAGCAATCATATTTGTTTATGAATTCAGTTATGCTGGACATTGCCTCTTCATGTAAAGTGATTTTTTTTCCTGTTATCAGTTCCAGATTTTTTTTTTTTCTGTTCTGAGGTTGATGAACAGCAGAAGCATTGTAGTTGTGCTTAAAGTACTACCTTGTTGAGCTGCTCAAGGGTTGAACAGTCACAGCAGTATTGTGGGGTTGTTTTTATTACAGTGGTCACCTTGAGCCAAAACAGGAGCTGAAAGCAAAATTGCGGTCATATCATAACACTGTGTAACACATCATGATACTTTTCAGATCACTACTTTGTAGTTAACATTTGATGTTAAATATGCTTTTTTAAAAATACATCTCTATAGATTTTCACTTGAATGTATTTAGTACATGAGCAAAATCCAGAGTCATCTTGTTCCAGCTCAGATTAATCCCTGGTGGTAACCTTCCTGTAGTCATTCAATCCATTCCCAAGCAGAAACTGGAGACACATGCGAGACAAATCTTAATACCAGCTATGACCAGGGTAGCTGGTTTAATATCCACTTACATATAGTCACTTGCAAAAAGGAAAAATGTCAATATTTTATCATTGTTATTATTTAAAGATCACATGCTTTTCAGACTATATAATGAACATTGTAGCTAATATTGTAATGTGTAGCCAGTAATCTACACCATACTCTGACAGTCCAGCTAACTGTGACACAGACAGCTGTTTTTTGCTGCTCCTCTATGCTTTTGTAACAGTTTGCTCATACAACCTGATCAATACAGCTTAATCCAAATGGTCTGTTTTAGCTTTATTTTTTAGTCATTACTCCAGTAAATCATCTTTGGAAAAGACATTTACAGCTTCTCCATGCTGACATTTAAAGAGCCTCCTCTATTGTCTACTGTATCACTGGGGTTAACTGACCCCAAGAAAATCCATTGATGAGCAGTAAACCCTGAAAAGCTTGTGCCAGAAGATTGATGCCAATCCAATAGTGATATATTGCTTTTCAGTATGACTTCCCAAGTTAAATGAACTAATTTTGCAATTGCAGACAGCAGAGCTTCAAGAAGTAATTGGATACATAACAATGCATATACACACTCACACACACACAGACGTTTTCTCTCCCTTGCTTTCTTTGTGCTTGCTCAGTCGCTAAATGTGTAATATTGCTCTGAATGTAAGGTTGAATGAGTGAAATGTCACCTGTGCTCTGAGTGGGAGCGCATGAAAGTGTGAGTGTGTCCTGTAAAGGTCTCATCTCTTCATTAATGTTGAATGTGCCATTTGAGGCGTTTACAGCCTCTCCTGCATGTAAAGTCCTTTTCACCTTCAGGGTCAGACCTGATTCAGAGCATAATACACACAGAACAACCAAGAATGTGGAGAATTACCATAAAGGTCCTTGAAATTCCTGGAAGTTTCAATTTCAGGTAACTTAGGTGTTATTCACACAGCAGGTAAAAGTGGCCCAAATCTGATTTTCTCACCAAATCCGATGTTTTATTTGGCTGTTCACGGTAGTCTAAATGTAGCCTTAGATGGCAGTTGTGCACAGTCTTGCACTAATTTCACTGTGGGTTTTGCAGTATCATGTACATTACATAGTGTGTAGGATGACAAAATTGGCACTAATGTTTAGAGATGGACCGATCACTGTTTTTGGGGCTTGTACTGATGGATGATTGTCCTTTCAGCACAATCGGCCGATAGTAGACACTGATTGAGAGCAGGGCTGGATGCCACATTTAAAGGTGCAGAAGCTATTCTCAACAGCAAAGCAAATACACCCCTTCCCTCAGTGCTCTTACAGAATCTCTGCCCATCACATTTACGGATGCACATTGTCAAGGCATACAACACTTTTAGATCTTGGTGGCCATAAAACTACATAAAAACAAATACCATGATACAATGTTAGAGCGAACAACAGCAGAGCAAGTAATGTAACTAACGCAAGCGAGGTGGTGGGTTAGCAAACTGTCACTACAATTGCTACTGCGAAGCTAACCACAAAACCTAGCAAACGGCACAACAAAATACTGACCTACTGATTCTGTGGCACAACAAAAATAGGTTAATGTTACGCACCCGTCAAGCACAAACAGAACATGCTTGAAGCTGAAGTCAGCTTCTTTGTCACCAGCTTCTTTGAATTTTCCTCTTCCACCTTAAATGTTGCAACAGCCACCACTTGAAATGACTGTAGCCTGCAGGACCAAACTGTACTTCTGTTTCACTTCTGCTTCACTTTGGATGGCATTGTGAACAGACAAATAAAAAAGAAGATATATTTGAAGTACTATCATACCTCACAGAAATGTTTATTTTAAGAGGTTTTTTATTAGAACAAAGTTGAGAGTTGCCTACTTGACTGATGAGAATTTGTTTAAAAAACATGATTTTGTGATTTACAGGTTTGTAGTGTAGACAAATAGAAATCTCAAGAAGCAAGGCACTAGTAAAGGGAGTGGATAGAGACATTTGTGCTGTGTGTAGTCCAGGCTTCCAATCCTTGTTCATTTACTGTGGGGTAATAAGCCTGTGAATTTAGGTATTTAACTGTTATTTTTAAAAGGAAAACTGTTTTGTTTATTCTTTTGTCATTAAGTAAGCTGCCCAACATCACCCAGTGTCCTTAAATGACCGTCTGTCTGGTTGACACATCTACTGTAGCCTCACCATTTGAACACTCATGGTAGCAATACTGTTGGTTTACTGTTGCTGCAACAGTTACAAAAAAGGAAGTAGACTAATATTTTAACCCTGAATGTAGCAGTAAATGAGTTGCTGTTGTAAAGAGGGGACCCTATAGTCATTTTTTATTTTATGAATTAACTGTAGATAGCTAGCTGTACAGAGGCACTAGAAAGAAAAATGTGTATTTTCTCTTAATTGGCCCAACTAGCTTATGCCACAGCATGTGATTTAGGCCACAGTGCTTTGCCCAAGAGCTTTCCATGGTTCTACTAAACATGTTTTCAGTCTTTTTTTATAGCTTCATACAGGAGATTGATGCAGAAAGAGAATATGATTTTCCCAACAGGAGCATGACCAGAGTGGGTTGTCCATGTGTCAGAAGATTAGTATCAAGTCTACAAAAGATATTTATAGTGTCCACCTACTGCTTTTGTGGCTTATTGATCAAAGACACACAAGAGGGTTCTTATATGGTCGCTCCTGACCCAATCAACATGGACGCTCACCAGGTGGGAGCAAATTGGCCCAAAATATCCAAAGCCTGCAATCATCTATATTAATCCCATCCTCCCATGGCTGTGAACTAGGAAACCATATCTGTTCTGGGTGAGCTATTGATTTCATAAGACCATTAGTGCAGAATTGTGGTGTAACGAGGAAACCTCGTGACCAGACCTCACATCAGGAGAGATGGCTTTGAGGGCTTTCAGCACTTCTCTAGTCCCTAATGCGGCAGCAAAATCCAATTCCACACAGTCGTAATTGAAATTTATTTTGTCACCACAATGGCATGTCAGATTTGCTTATTGAACCTGGTGGTGCTTCAGGATATGTCCTGGGCACTCTATGGTTTGTAGTGGCCCTAAATGTGTTAATAAATGAATAAAGCCTAAGGATTTTACATCACTCCAGGAAATGACTGCTGAATAATTGAACTGACAATGTAGCTTTAATTGTGGCTGGTCTGGGATCACATGCTGTTCCGTGTAAGGAATATACACGGAAAAAAGCCTAGAGTGTATCGTGAACATCTCCATGGAGTAGTATCATTTCTTTGTCACCACTGAATGACCTGTTTTGGAGACAAATAATTTGTCTTAAAATGGTTTACGTGTAGCGATTATAGCATTTGGACTCGCATCATAACATAGGCTTGTATTGAGAAACCTACCCCACTGTTCTAACCATTCTCAGCATGTAAAAGACCTGTACAGTAGTTAATAACAATGCAAAAAAAGTGCCTATTTCTGTAGTTAGCAAAGCGAGTACTCTCCGGGTCCATGTGTGAGTGTACAACTAGCCTTAGCATTGCCCTTCATGCCTTGTAGCTGTTAACACAGTGCATTAACTGCTTCATTACTCTACAAACTGTACTTTACTGCAGAGCAAATATAGAGAGACATATGGGGCTAAATGTTAAACCTCTTCACCCAGATCTTCATTTCATTTAAGATTAAAATTGGGGGAAATAATTGACAACAGAAGTTAAGAGAGCAGTGATCCATCTTCAAGAGATGGAGTTAAATATGCTGCTTACTGAGTGCCCACAACGTAAATATAAGCTGCACCTTTAACTCTTGGTCAGTTATTCTTATGGACATCCCAATGTGATCCAGGTTTTTTGTCATCTGATCCAAGTACATTCATTTTAAGTATCAGCCAGTATAGATTAGATGCAGTATATAATATAGCCACATCATTTAGGTAAGATTTACTAGGCTTCTATTTAATGCTATGTGCATAATGTGACTTCCTAGACTGATGTGTTTTTCCTGCCCTCCCTGATGACTTGATGACTGGTCGCTTCAAAATTCTGCTGTAAAATGTTATGCCAGTTATATACACAAACTGATCTTCCTCTTTTGTAAATTACTAAAAAGCTCATTTTGCAGTGTGAAATACATGATTTCATACTCTCTAACATGCATGCACTGATGTTTCTGAATGCACTGGTACCGTTAATGTTGGCTTTCCATCTGCTGGTAAAGTAGAATGTTTTCCAAAATACTTTTAAAACAGTCATGACTTGCACCAGAAACGTGACTTGAGGTGTAAAAGGTAATTCGCTTATACACAGTCGAAACACTGGCGCTACAGATTTCAGTTGTAGTTAGTTTTCATGTTCCTCTTTAAAAAAAAATCAAACATTTGTTAGCACCTGAAAATGTGCCTCACTACCACAGACCCTAGATGTTCATGAGTGCTACTTCTGCAAAAGTACTATAATTTTTTTTTTATCTACCACATTTGTATTGTACTGTATCTGTACATATTGCACAGAAAGATAAGTGATACTTTTTTAATCCCACAAACGGGGAAATTCCACCTCCACATTTAACCCATCCGTGAAGTGAAACACCACATACACACTAGTGAATACACACACACACTAGGGGGCAGTGAGCACACTTGCCCGTAGCAGTGGGCAACCCTATCCACGGGGCCCGGGGAACAGTTGGGGGTTAGGTGTCTTGCTCAAGGACACCTCAGTCATGGACTGTCGGCACTGGGGATCGAACCAGCAACCTTCCGGTCACAGGCCAGTTCTCTAACCTCCAGCCCACAACTGCTCCCTAAACATAATTCATTATTCACTATGTAAATAAATGTGTGCTTATGTAATCATGTTCTAAGTACAGCATCGATATTCCATGTTTATTTATGTACATATTTTCTAATACTAATGATGATCCATTTGCTAGATGTAGAATTTGAGACTACGGCTACCTGGATTAGCATTGGAGAAATATTGCATGTATTTATGTAAAATTTACAAATGCAGTAAAATAGATAAAATCCAAACGTTTTAGCACAATAGCCCAGCATTGCCTGAACATAGTGATATTCAGATATTGTGTATCCCTAGTTATAATTGTGTAGTATAAGATGTTATGAGGTGTAGGATCTATATTCATGTGGTTTTGATGTGTTTGAAAGAGGAATCTATCTGTTTCTGTGTTTTTGCATGGGTGTATCTAGTCATCAGTATCCACTAAACTGCATGATCACTCTCAACCATCAAGTGTCTCTCCTGAGTTTGCAGTACTCTGGTGATTAATTTGAATCTAATTTCTCTTATCAGGAATCAGAATTTGCAGATTTCCTTTGCTAATTGGCATGGAATCCCCTCTGCATGCATAATCATTGGAGAGGGGTGTGTGTGTGTGTGTGTGTGTGTGCGTGCGTGCGCAGGCAGGTGCTCGTGTATGAGGGCTGGAGAGTTATTCTGGTGCTTATTGAAATAGCATAATTCATTAAACCTCCCATCTATCTCTTTGCTCTGAGACAGGTGACCAAGGGCCTCTGCATTTTAATTACCTTTTGCCATGCTAGCCAAAGCAATGTCTGTATGCATTATATACTTAGAAACTCCACATCTGAGAATACACATCACAATTTTGTGTGGGTTTCTACACAGTAAAAAAATAATTAAAATGTGATTTGAATTTATTTTCCTTAACTTAGTTTAGTCAAAACTTCTCAAACAACAGTCCTCCTGTTATTGCTCTTTAGTAGTTAGTAGTTTTCTGGGCTAAGTGAGAGGTGAGACTTGATTTGATTGAGGATCCATCCATTCCTTGCCAGCCAAGTTACTCTCAAAAGTCTTTGGCAACGCCAGAGTTCAAGGGCATCAATATTTTTTCCTGTCTTGCTTGTTTCCTCCCAAAGGAGTCATTGGTAATGCCCACACTGAGACTGTTGGTACAGTCATTTCGGGAGGCGGCTGCCTAAGTAGGCAGCATTTCTGCACTCCAGAGGCAAAGGCTGTCCCGTTCAGAAGGCAGCTGTCTTCTAACTTGCCTTATTTTGACCAAATTTGAAGACCGCTTTGCACATACCCTTCTTGGAGAACACAATCCCGTAATACTTTTCACTAGTCAAGAGTTCCGTCACTTCAGTTTGATGAACACTCTATACGCCATGTTTTTTCTGCCATTCAAGATGTTTAAAATGTGGTTTTATGATAGTTTATTTTTTGTATTTTGTCTTTACTGTTTTGTTTGACTGCCATATGTGTTAGACATATTTGTGCTTGAGATCACTAGAAGTGGTCCCTGTGATTAAATTTGGAGGAAATTAAGGAGAAAACTTTGCATGGCATTTTCACTCAATGGCTGACTGGCCACTTTGTTGAAACACACCTGTGCTAGAAGTGTGGGTGGCTGAAGTTGGGTTTCTATTCACCAGCTTTCTGTTCGAATTCTCCCATTCCATCTTCAGTGGTGCACCATTTAAGGTTGAACAGGAAAACTTGAACAAGAACCTGACTTCAGCTTCATAGTTTTAATACTTGTAGTATTTTTTGATAACAAGATTTAAGCCATCAAGATATCCTCTGGAATTTTCTGTACAATGATAACTATTAATATGTGCTATAGTAGGACATTTCAACAAGGTAGCACAATGCGTTATTGCATGTTAAGTTGCCATTAACTGAGAGGCAGCTGAGTTCAGCCCCAGAGAAGGTGGTGGCTTTTCTGGATTCTGTTGACATGTGGTTTCTTCTTTGAATGGTAGAATTTTAACTTGCTACACTAATTTGTGATGCAGCAACGCATTGTATGCACAGACAGTGGTTTCTGAGCCCTTTCAGTGATTTCCGCTACAGAATTGTGTCTGTTTCATTGCAATGCCACCTGAGGGCCCAATATTATGGCTAGCCAATATTGCTTTTTGCATGCAGTGATTTCTCCAGTCTCTCTGACTCTTTTAATGATTTTATGTACTGCTGGCGATGGAATCCCTGAGTTCTTTGCTAATTCATGTTGAGAAATGTTATTCATGAATTGTTGCCCTTTTTGCCTGCGCAGTCATTTACAAAGTGATGAACCCCTTTTTATACCCAGTCATGTCACTGCCCTGTTGCACATTAGTTGTGAGTCCACCAGGTGTTTTTTTTTTAAGCATTACACAGTTTTATGTACACTACATTGACAAAAGTACTGCCTTCACACACATATGAACTTGAGACATCCCATTCTCAATCCATAGGGTTTAATATTGTGTCACCCCACCCTTTGCAGCTATAACAGCTTCAACTCTTCTGAGACGGCTTACCACAAGCGTTTATGGGAATATTTGACCATTCTTCCAGAAGCGCATTTGTGAGGTCAGACGCTGATGTAGGACGAGAAGGCCTGGCTCACAGTCTCTGCTCTAATTCATCTCAACATTGTTCTATTGGGTTGACGTCAGGACTTTGTGCAGGCCAGTCAAGTTCTTCCAGACCAAACTCGCTCATCCATGTCTTTTTGGACCTTGCTTTGCGCAATGGTGCGTTGTCATGCATTGCATTCAATGCTTTTCATTGCCCTTGGTGATGTAAGGGTTAGATGAAGCTGTTCGGCCGTGATGCTGCTTCCAGAGGCAAATTAGAACTTTTAGTAATTGATTCAACAGATGATGGGCACTGTGCACTTCAGCACTGCTCTGTGGGCCTGCTTTGTGAGTTTGTGTGGTCTACTGTTTCGTGGCTGAGCTGTTGTTGCTCCTAGTTGCTTCCATTCCACAATAATAGCACTTACAGTTGACAGGGGCAGGTCTACCAGGACAGACATTTCACAAGCTTATAAATTGTGGCAAAAGTGGTATCCTATCATAGTACCACTTTTTAAAGTTACTGAGCTCATTAGTACGACCAACTCTACTGCCAGTGTTTGTCTATTGAGACTGCAAGGCTATGTGCTTAATTTTACCCACCTGTTAGCAATTGGTGTGGCTGAAATGCCTGAATTGAATTATTAGGAGGGTTGTCCCAATAGTTTGTCCATATATGTCCAATATATATTGCCCGTATGTTTTTATATATCGCTGTTGTCTGGGAAAAAAACCTTGCATCTCCAAAATGGTAACTTTATAGGAAAAGGAAAAAAATACTTTACTTTTAATGTAAGTCAATGGAACCAGCCTTTTTAAAGTTATTTTATGTCATTTCTTTAAGTCAATTCATCATTAAATGAATATACAATGTAAAAAGCAAAAGGCATTTTAAAATTATGTCAAAAACTGAAAAACAACAAATATGGAGATACAAGGTTTTGTTTTGACTGCAGCGATATGTATGTGTACATATTTGTAATTTGTTATACATATATAGTTTATGCAATAATTATGTCATAATTTCAATGTAATTACATTTACATAACACACAAAGCAACTCTTCTGACTTTTTTCAGTAACGTTTGTTTCATTGTTAGCAAATGACAACGAATGATAAATTTCCTTAGCAGAATTTAAGATTGGAAAGATGTAATTTTTCTTAATAGAATTCTGATTGTAAAATATATCTTCTTTTACTTTCAAACACAAATGGTATGGATTGAAAGTGTAGAACTGCAACAGAATTTGCTTGTTTCAGCGAGCTAAGAGTGAGAAATAAAATTACAACACACTTTTGTTCAATGAGTAACTTTTGGATTATGGCAGCCTCTATAACCTATTAATGCACTGTATCAGTGGGTAGAAAAAAAATCAAATCTTAAAAAGAAAAAAAGAGAAAAACAATCTACTGGTGTACTGAAAGTCATTACTCATGACGTGTTGTCACTGCATAGTAAATAAAAACCATATGAAGAAAAACATCATTATTAGTCCATGTGATTTTGCCTCATTGTGCAGATAATCAGTGAATTATTCATCATAGCAACTGAAATGCAGCCTGTATCCAAATAGTGGGAGCCAGTAATAGGTCTAGATATGCAGTTGGCTAACCCATGGCAGATGAGGCCTTTCATGTGTGCCCAACACACAAGGCTGGGTTTATGTCTCTGTTTTAGACTCCTGCCAGACTGGCTTACTGAATGCAGAAATCTCATCCAAAAACAACGGCTGCACAATGACTGTGTGCTGTTCCTGCTCTGCCTCAGTCAAAGGACGGAAATAAAGAGAGCATGGGTTTGTGGCTAATGGACATCTGTGAAGGTGAAGACCCGTCCTTTAACATATGCACAAATAAACACGCACACCAACACAAACAAAAGCCTTTTTGTGTCCGTAGTCTGAATTTGCGGAGGTGTTGGTGAAACCTTTTGGGGCGTTTGTCTTGTTGCTGGAGAGAGTCACCAACCCCCCGCTCTCACATGCGCACACATACACACAAGTAATGGATTAACTATTGGCTGAGATGGGAGGCCTTGACAAAGTGCCTGTTCTGAGACGCACTCGTGTCTCGCAGTGCCTTATAATAATTGATGGATGACTGTAGCGTTACCCGATGACAGTCTGGTTGCCTGGCCTTTAGCCCCTACTAGTTCAGCCCTTACATGTGTGAAATAGGCAATTACTGCCAAACCTCGCCCCAGTGATAGGCCAATGAGCAAATGGCTACTGTGGGACTGACTGTGCCTGAATGTGTTTCAGTGAAGGTTTTAGGAGATGTAAGAGGAGTAGGATAAAGTTTTACTTGGACCAGCTGCTCTTTCTGTACCTTTTTGGTAATGTTCATTTAGTCCATGCTATTGTTAGATAATCAAATGAGACTGGACATTATTTTTAGCATGTGTGCTATATTCCACCTAGTAGAAACAATTATCTATTTTAAATACCTGCAAATTGCAAAGTTTGTGGTGGCCAGCTACATTTTCTTATTGAAATACTTAAAATTTAAATTTAAAGATATTTTATTCCAAGTTATTTTGGACCAGTTTTATTTGTCCATTCATCATGAATTTTTAGCACAGTTAAGACAGTAGGTAAAATGCAAAAAAGAAGAAATTGATCACTGCAAAACAAAATAATGCTTTACTTTATCAATTTTAACCCCGGCTGATTAAGAACAGTATTCTTCAACAAGCGTTTACAAAGGTTTTAAGTCTTTTACCTGCCTTGGAGTCTACTGTCGAAAGAGTCAGGGAGTCTGGTAAAAGATCTCTGTGCATGAAAGGCAAGGCCAAAAACCACTAATGACTGCTCTTGACCTTCGTTTTCTCAGATGGCACTGCATTATAAACTGGCTTGTTTTCTGTGATGGATATCTTAGGCTTTGTCCGCGCAGCGAGTAAAAGTGGCCCAAATTTTTTTTGTTTGTTTGCCTGTTCACATTCTTTTAAATGTGACCTGAGTGTCATTAGTCTGAACAGGTCACACTCCTAAACTGATTCGCATGTGCTTCATGTTGCTTCACATTGCTTCACATGGCTTCACCTCTGCACCTATCCAGAGGTAAGCAATCATGACTTCCAACAAACACCAGTCACGACTGGAGATTTAGTTTTCATTTTCGCCAGCCTCAGAGGAGCGATCATGAAGCTTCACTGACTGACAGCTGGGCTCATGACCCAGTGTGTGTTCAAGCTCGCCGTAACGCTCCTTTGATTTGCATCATCGGATTCTTTAAACTTCAGGCTGTTTTGACGCTGCAGCCTCACTCTCCTATGACTGCATTCAGTCATTTCTTTTGACATCGCTTCAAACATGGAGGTGTTTTGGATAAGTATCTTTTAATTTTTTGGTACAGAAACATCAGCCGCGCGAAATGTTGATGAATGTTGAGTTGAATTGACATAAAAGTCGCATGAATTCCGATCTGTCTGTTCAGAGTCGCTTTGCCAAAGACCAGATATGGATCGGTTTGCAGTACCACATATGAGAGCGTCTCAAATCGCAATTGAAAATCTTAAATGTGTATGTCAAAATGAAGCAAAAGCTCGGATTTGGGCCACTTTTACCGTACACTTTTTGCTGTTTACACATTACCTTAAAGTTTGGGTCCTTTATCCTTTATAGCATAGATTGTGTTGGCAAGCCAGCTATGTTGCAGTAAGTGAGTATCTTTGCTCACAATCAAGCTTTAGTTAAATCAGTATGTTAGGCCTGTATGTTCAGAATTACCACAGACCATAAAATTATACAGTGCATTTCCCGAAACAGCATATATATGCTTGGTGGGGCAGCTTAAATGATTGTAGCAGACATGCTAAACAGCACTGCAGGTTAGGCTGATTTCAAGAAATCATTTCCCACAGTGCATTTGTGATGTAGTGACTATAAAGATAATCAAATTGCTGTGCAGTTTTACTTTAGTGAAGGACAAAAAACTGTGATAATTGACAAAATATAAATTGTTTTCTGAAATGCAGCGGCTTATTTACTGAGCAGCAGTGGAATAAGCTGGATCATCTATGAACAAGTTAGTGCTGTAAAATAAGCTTATTCAGGACGAAAAAGCATCTTATCCACTTAGTCATTCTGATCTTTTTTGCAAAAAGACAGATTTTCAGCACCTTTTCACTTGTGCAAGTGAGAAAGATGTACCACTTAGTCATTTTCACTATGAAAATGGGTTAAATGTCAGTTAAAAAAAAACTGTAAAAATTGAAGCTGTAGAATACTTTTTAAATAGTATTTAAAAGGAGGAGGTTCAGGTGCTTATCTCTTCCTGGAGCCTGTTCTGCCCCATATTGACTTAAACTTTATGATCCATAATACAGTCCTGTTATACCCGGCCTAATTTAGAGAGATAAATCCTGCTTTTAGAGCTGTTAACAGGCTAATGGCCATGACCAGTGCCCATAGATTATCTAGGAAAGGCATTAAATAGCATTTCTATTCAGGCTGTAGAAAGTCATACACAATGTACAATGCTGTGCTCTAATGGAAGCTGTCCATTGGCTATTGATAGAACAATCTATCTTTATAAGGGACAGTGAGAAATTCCACGAAATTTGAGTTTATGAAATTACATTATCAGACATAATATATGGCTGCATCAACGTGAAGATGCAGTAGAATGAATTTGGAGAGCAAATGATCCAGTGGTCTGTATGTGTGGGTGGGCAAGATAACAAAAATATAGTCAGCACCATAATTATTGGAACTCTTGGTAGAGATGGATAAAGTCATTTTTCGATCAACTTAATCTCATACTGATAGAGATCTAACCGTTAACTGTGGTAAATTTTACAAAACAAACTGTTTAACACAGCCATGTCTCACATTATTGGTACCCCCACATTTAGTACACTGTTAAAAAAGATGGTTCTTTAAAAGAATGGTTCTTTTAGTAAAGAAAATGGTTCTTTAGAAAACCATGAAAATCAAAGAACCCTTTGCATGGTTGAAAAAAAACCCAAAGGTTTATTGGCATGAAAGTGGCATCTAATTGTAGTTTTGTGGACCCAAA
The DNA here is from genome assembly GCF_015220715.1 of Pygocentrus nattereri. Lineage (NCBI taxonomy): Eukaryota > Metazoa > Chordata > Actinopteri > Characiformes > Serrasalmidae > Pygocentrus > Pygocentrus nattereri. The sequence goes on along the minus strand of NC_051221.1, from coordinate 29,984,367 downwards.
AGTGTTAGCACCTTCTGCCAATCTCAACCATGATGTTTGGAGACTTTTTTTTTTTTATTATAATCTCTTCAACCATCCTCTTGAACGGAGACTGTGCATGGAGACAGAATACATTTGCATCCTGTTCCAGACAGGTACACTTCTCAGCTCTATTTAAACCTCTTATTGTTCTATCTATTTGGCCTCTGCCACCTCATAGTAATACCCCAGTGAAACAGGGAGCTATAGGTGTCCACTTATGAGTTGCTGAAAATTCTCTTTGGGGCACATGGGTTTTAATAACATTTTAAGAGTTTTGATTTAGGTATTAATTACATTTGCTTCCATTAAAAGTTAGTTTTCTTTCGTATCATCATTGTGGTATTGAGCTAATGTACTATGAAGACATTTTTTCATGACTTTTTTTTTTTTTTTTTTATTACCTCTTTTTATCTCTTCCAAGGGTGCTAATAATTATAGCACACAATGATGATTAAGACCCAATGATACATTTTTATGAAAAACAATATCATGAACAGGTTGAAACAAGACAAAATACGGGCAAACATCAGCGCCACATTAAAAAACAAAACAAAAAAAAAACACTTTGAGGGTTCTTCAGTAAAAGAAAGTATTTCTGTGTAGAACCATGAACACTCAAAGAACCCTTTTAATACGTTTATGGTTCTTTGCTTGGTCATGTATCAGTGTTTTGTATGAGGGAAAACGTGTTTGTCATTCTTTTAAAGACCCTCTTTAAAATACTTGTTTATAGCATCAAAAATGGTCCACTGTTATGAGTAAAAGAACCCTTTTTCAGTGCTCTATAGAGCTTTTTTTGCTAGAAGTGTAGGCAATGATTCAGTGTTATCTATCTAGAATAAAGTAAGACAATAGCATATTGAATGGTCATCCAAATGGCTATTTGTTACTATGTAGTTACTATACACTGACACTCTATGATTGATCCAAATGGCCTCTTTAGTGAGACATGCAGTTGTTTTGTATCTTAGTACTTTAAGAAAACCATAGTCTCAGAGAAGCATTGTGCTGTAATGATAATGTATTGTCACGTTGTCCACCATTATGCGCATGTATTTGTTTGTTAGATGGGTCCAACTATGTTCTTTTAGTTTAATTTGCAGATGAACTTCTGTGAGGATTTCTGTGGTATTGTATGTTATATATTATGCCCGCTGGGGTAAGACACATTATAGGCTTAGTTTTTCTTTGTATTTTGTCTGTATTCATTTCTTTGAGACCAGAGGACATGTTTGACATTCGTAATATGTCAAGCAAGACGGGCGCTGAATTTAATGAATGGATGAGGAAATGTCTCATTAAATGAAGCTTCTGCATCCAAATGACAAAAGTGTGCAAACCTGTAGTCAGTATCCTTGTTAAACCCTGGATCTGCAATAGGAGGTCACTGTAAGCAGTCTTGCTGTTTTTGGCTGTTTTTCTGTTTGCTAGACATCTCTTAAACTACTCTCAGTGAAATAAAGCTAAAGCCTAGATTGTAATATTATCTGGCTGCTGAGCTGAAGCCATATTAAGCCACTCAATCCTGAGCATATACAGGGAGTGGGAGTTAATGATCATTTCATTCTCTGCACTACAACATGATCAGTGTCCAGAGAGAACGCGTGTGCTGGCCTAAAGGAGTGTCTGCTAGTCTATTTGAGGGATGGATCATACACAGAGGGCTTCCCAGAAAGACTGATTTGAAGAGACGGGGATGTGCATTATGTTCTGCTTTCTCTGACTGCCATGTAATGTATACCACTTTTCACAGAAGGCTTCTTGATAGGTTTTGGGGCTTCATTTAAACATGACAAACTGTTTTGCCTCCTGAATAGTTCCTGTGGGTTCTTTGCAGGCTGACAGACCAAAGCAGCACAGCAGTGATAATATATCAGTGGTGTAGTAGCTTTCTGTTCCACATCTATAACCACAAGAACCCTTCATTTTGTCTTTCAGTTATTTAGTGATGCTCTCAGCATTGTATTTCTTGCAGCTATTTATAATAGCTTGCTAAAAGGATTTCACCTGTCACTAGAAGGTCTACATAAACAGGACAGGGTTGGAAATGGTTGGTCATTTACAAGATGGTGGCTTCTTGTAAAACAGTGGTGATGATGAAAGGACTTCAGTTTAAGTTGATTTCTGCATTTTACAATTGGGATTTTGCCCAAATAAAGGCAGTCTTAGATCAGCATAAATGGAGCACACACACACACACAGCTATTACAGCAGCAGTGATTGGCAGAGGCAATGGAGCCTGGGATTAGCACAGAGAAGAGGCCAGCTGTTGGGAGAGTTCTGCTCCATTTGTTAGACACTGACTGAGAAATGACCAAGGCAACCCTTGTGTGACCCCACAAACACATTTACACCTACAGAGGTTCGGCTTGTTATGGATGCTCATGACTAGCCGAGTGTAAGCGTTTCATTACTGCTCACCTTATCAGTTACCTGCTCTCCTTAAAGACTCACAGCTGATAGGCTTGAAGGAAGGAAAGATACTGTAAAGATGTTAAACCTTACAGAGGCTGTGCAGTAAGAATTGAGCAACACAATCATCCAGTTAAACTAGATGACTTCATATAAAAAATAAACAAATAAAAGTGAATCTGCAATTTGCATATTTTATGTTCTCATGCTGGTCTCTCTTCCAGTAAAGAACAGAACCTGCTGGCCACTCATTTACCTGCACATATTGTCACATAGTGTAAATGAAGTTATTTTAAACCCCTCCTGTTTTCAAGTGAGTTACAGTGAATGCCCAGAATCCAGGCAGCTCTTTAAATAAATGAGTTCAGCTACTTTAAGGTGCGCACATTGTTGACACAGGCATGCGATTGCACACTCTTTCGATTTCAATTGCATTTACATTTACATTTATGGCATTTTGCTGACGCATTTTGTTGTTTGATTCATTTTTTAAATGTTTAATGTTGAAATATTTAATGTTAATTCTTTTTTTTTGACAATTGTGCAGCAAAATGAAGCGCATTTTACATCTGAGGCAAAAACCAGACCTGCATCTAAAGCACTACGGACATCGTGGCCTCCTCTATATGCTGTGGTAGGGGCAGTCGCCCCCCTCAAAGCTATTTATTGCTGCTTGCCACAAGATACATAGAACTAGAAACACACAAAATACTTTTGTTTCTTACTCACCATCAGTGAAGCTCCAGTTGTGTAATAAACAATGGTCTATATATATATATATTATCCAACTGATTTTTAATTGAATTTATTAACATGTTTATTCTTAAGGTAAGAGCTGAATAGGTTATGTCTAAATATAGAATAAATGTTTTCAAGTGTTGCTGTTTTTTCATTCCACAGTCTCACGATGTATGTAACAGTGTAGACTGCATGTTTCTTTTTTTATTATGGAATAATATTGTGCTTGTTGATTAAAAGAACAGGAATACTTTCTAAAAAAAAACGGACTAAAATCTTTGATTTGTCTTATTCTTATAATATTTTGTAAAATATTTGGTGGGTCTCTTCTATGTGTGGGCATGAAAAAGTCTGGGAACTCCTGGTATAAAGCCTGCTAGCACTGGGCAGTGGAGCTGTGTTTTCTGAAGTGCTTGAGCTCCATCCAGCACCTTTGGATGAGTTGGAGTGAAGCTTGTGATCCAGAACTAATCATCCAAGATCAAAACCTGACCTCACTAGTGCTCTTGTGGCTGCAACCAGATTTTTACAGCAATGTTCCAACACCCAGTGTAAAGCCTTTCCAGGAGAGTAGAGGCTGTTAATGCAGCAAAAGGGGACAAACTCCCTATAAATATCCCGGATTCCAGAAGAAACATTAAATCTGCATGTATCCACTTTTGGACGTGCAGTGTATTTTGGAATTTACTATTTGATCCTTTTTTAAGCACTGAATTTTTGATTAATGAGCAAAATAAATAGAATTTTTTTCCACTACAACTGATGGTGAAAGACGTAGTGAGTTTCGCACTTATAAACATTGTAGATTAGCAGTAAATAGTATGGTAGGCTACCTAGTGGTGAGTAATAGTGAAGCAGAACAGCAGAGCACTGGCATAGTGGCCACTATGTACCAGCAGCTAGGTTCTGTTTTTTTTTCTCCTCATTCTCTCCTCCAACTCGCCAAAGAGTTCTGCTTTCGCTTCAGTAGCTTAGATGTGAATTTGAGACTGAGACTAGTCTGAAATCAGCATTGGACACATTAGCACTGGACAGCGTATTATTGTCTCTGTTGTCCTGGCTGCTCGCTGTTGTTACCTCCCTCTTCTCCTGCAAACACACGCTGACACACAACACACTGTGGATCGCCTCTGTCTCCCGAAGTTGTCTTTTGTCCCTCTCTCTCTTTCTGTCTTCTTTCTCTCTTTCTGTGTCCCATTTCTCTCCTCTCTCTGTCCCCTCTGTCTCTATCTCCTCTTTCTCTCTCTCACTCTGTCCTTGTCTTGTTCCATCTTTCTCTCTCTCTCTCTCTCTCTCTCTCTCTCTCTCTCTCTCTTTCTCTTTCTCTCTTTCATTTTTTCTTTGTCTCTCCCTTGATCCCTGTTTTGTCATTCTCTTGCTCTCTTTCTTTGTCCTTCTCTCTCTGTTTCTCCATTTTTTTGTCCTTGTCTTTGTTTCTCTCTGTTTTTATCTTTGTCGCTCTCTTTTCGTTGTCAATGTCTCTCTCTCTGTCCTTGCGTCTGTTCCTTTGTTTCTGTCCTCTTTCTGTCTCTCTCTCCCTCTCCTCCTCTCTCTCCCTCACCCCCTCTCGGAAATCCTCCTTGCTTTAGTGTATTGATTTCATCCTCTTACTGTTGTAAAATGGAACCTGAAATAGTTTCCCTCTCTCATTTTACAGGTTACAGCTTTGTGCTTACAGCAAACTTTGATTTATGTAACAATTCTCCAGTTCTGCTCTGCAGTGCGTGGTTTAAAGAGAACAAGCTTTGTGTAGACTGATCATGGAGATAAGAGGATGCACACAGTGTTCAGCCTGAATCTGTTGTTCTGTATGAATGTGTGTAGCTCTAAACTGTCCTTTAATTGATAGTCTTAGTATTGTAATATGTCAGTGTTGTATTGTGGTACTGATACTGGACTGTACTAGCTACAGATAAATCCAGATGTTGCTTCTGCACTGCTTACACAGAAATGAGGAAAAGTGAGAGCACTGAAGAACAAAACTGTTAACCTTTTGTAATGTTTTCAGTATTACTATTAATATTTACATTATCATTTCACATGTGATTGCAGTGCCACCTATATGTAGAGTAGATGGGGGACTATTGACACTGAAAGCTGACCTTAGGAATTCCTTCTCTTTCTGTAGGAATAATGAACCAAGGGCTGAGTTAATGAGCTTTTGTCCTTGTGCCGGAGTGTTGGCCATATGGCTGAGAGGAGAGAGCTCTGAGTGATTAGTAAATTGGACCTAATTAGATAGATGGAAATCTCTGTGGCAATGATAAATTTGAGGGAGGCACAGGCTGAGCCTCCATCTACTACTGTTGGGAGAGGGAGAGGCACATTTGTGTCCATTGGTGTATGTGCATGTTTTTCAGTTTCTGGGTTTAATAGAAAGCCATTAGTAAAAATATAATAGGCTGTAAGGAGTGGCTCTCTCTTTATTTCTCATTACCCCTTTTCCTTGTTTCTGCCTCTGCACACATAAATAGTGAGGACAGCATCGGTGATGAACCCTCTCAATCCTCATTTACAGCTAAAGACACATTCAATGCGTAAGTGATATTGATGATGGCGATTCTTTGAATAAGTTCTAATCCACTTGTTTGCTATGTCATTACCATCCATCTTAAAGATAAATCTGTCATACAGCTACAGATAACTCTCACAAAATAAGATTTATTAATGATAAAAAATGATTTATTGCACAGCCATGCAGTGCAGCCCATAAGTAATTGGATACTGATACAGTTTGTGTTGTTTTGACTCACTTTAGCACATTGGAATTTGAAATGAAACAGTGACTGTGAGGTTAAAGTGAAGAATTGCAGTTATTGGATCTACAGTTAGATGAGTCACTTATTCAGAAACTTGTTTTTTGTTAGTTAATATACTTCCCATGCATACATCAATTTCACATTTTTTCATATAATCACTGCTTGTATAAATATCAAATAAAAGTTTGCCGTATTTGTAAACAAAACATAACAACAAACTTATTTGTTGGACAAACAAGTATTCAGACAACACAGATTAATTATATTAAGTTTTTTTGCAAAGCCTTTGTTGATAGTTATAGCTTAGATACTGTATCTACAGTAAGAATTTGGATTGTTCCTCTTTGTAGACTTCGTGTTCAGTTCTCCAAGGTCACAAGGGTCCATCTTTTGGATTTGCAGTTTTAAAAGTCCTCCATATATTTCAGTGAGGTTCAAGTCAGATTGCCTGTGCTACACAAGCACTTTCACATCATTTCACAGCCCCACATCATGATGCTCCCACCTCCATGCTTCACTGTGGGTTTGATGTTCTTGAGATCAAGACCTCAACCCTTCTTTTTCCAAACATGACAAACTGAATTATTGCCAGAGTTCTGTTTTAGTTTAGTCTACCAGAGCAAATTGTTTGAGTGCTATTTAATATTAAACAACAGTTAGTTCCAGTCATACAAGCTGATTGGCTGAGAAGTGTTCTGTTTCGTCATAACATCAGGATTTTTTCACAAACACTGTGGCACTCCGCTGAGACGCTAAGCAACTTTGATAGGAGACGGTCATGCCATTTGAGCGTTTTGACTTCTTACTTTGCACACAAACAGAAAATGGATACTCTGAAGACTTCATTTGACCCACAGCCGATTTGGTCAGACTCTGGAGATGAGACTACGCTAAATTCTGTGAGGAACTGGAGAACGAACTGCCGTCTGTGCAGCAAGTGAACGGAGTTCATTACTCTGACATAGCAACAAGCTGCTTGTTAAGGAACTATAATTTGGCAGAAGTAATCACTAACATCAAATCAAATCAAATTTATTTATATAGTGCTTTTTACAACAGATGTTGTCACAAAGCAGCTTTACAGAATTTCGTAAAAGACAAAGATTTAATAGGACTGTAAGAATGTAGATCAAGATTCAAGTCAAGATTAAATTATATAGCACTTTCCACTGCATTGTCATGAAACAGCTTTACAGAAAATATAGGTTCCAAAGCCAAAGGTGACCGTGTCATGGAAAAACTCTCCAAGAGCAGGAAGAGAGCTATCAAGACTAAAAGGGCAACCCATCTTCCTCTGTTGACACTCCTCTGTTGAATGAAGATTTGACATTTATATGATTTAATATGTAATAGTATATATAAAAGAGTCTGTTTCGATTAAGCAGTGATAACCAATGATCATTAGAAACTTATCAGGATAACAAATTAATGAGAGAACCATGAAAACCAGTGAGTCCTGTTAGAAGCATATCACAGTGAAAATGAGGGCTATATTGTGACCTTTAGAAGCCTATCATGACTTTGTTAGAATGAATATGTGAAGAACTCAGTATAGTGTGGGCAGGTGAACAGTGTCTGTGATTGAAAAGTTCTAATTTGAGTCCATACAGGCACCACTATCTTCAGAAGACTGAGTGGGCATGTAGGTGAAGCTTTCTGCACAGCAGGAAAGTGAATGAACGCAGAAGGCTCTATGCTGGTTGAACTGGTCTGGAGGGCAGGGACAACTCATCAAGCCAGATAAAGCAACAGAATCGGACCAAACAGGATGGACAGTAGTTCAGCCTAGCAAAGCACACCCAAGTAGGGCAGGTCTTGGGAGAGCCTCAGAGTGGACAGAATGAGTAGTTGTTGAGTTTGCCTAAACAACTTTAGTTCAAAGAAACACACGACAGTTCTTTTTGGGGTAACTAATGATATATAGTGTTAATAGAATGCAAGTAGAAACTGTGGCAGGCCTAGCTATTACAGCCTTACAAAAAAAGAATACTGAAAGGAAGCAGAGAGGACTTCCTGAGACATTCATGCCCCTCCATTGCATCAGCAAACCTGAATGAGGATGTGAGCCTGGTGGTATGACAGACATTCTCAAGTGATCAGAATACTCTGTCTATGAAGAATACTCTGTCTAGATCTGCACATTTTATTTAACTGGAAAATGTATTGATGATTAAACAAGTAGGTTTTTCATTTTTACATTTTATTTTTACATGTTTGTGTTCATAAGTGTGCTCTCGCTGCGCTGCCCAGCATGTATTATGCAAGTGTGTAATAAAGCCATGGTAATCTCTGGTGTTCAACCAATTTTAGCTGCTGGCCTAGCCTTACAGCCATTGAACTATAGCCTAATAAATACGACCAAGTTAATATTAATGTATCTGTTACCTGAGTTTTTATGGAGTGCAGTACACCCAGACATGAAAAATACTAAGAGCCAAACATTAAAGCCAGAGCAGTTGGCTTGTGTGCTGGGTAACATAGTTAGAGGCTATTGTAAATGATGTTAATATATATCGCCAGAAAAAAAAATTACACACACACATATATATATATATATATATATATATATATATATATATATATATATATATATATATATATATATATATATATATATATATAAAATCTGTGTGTGAACCAGAGGGCTACTAGACTAGATGATTGAAAGCTAGATGATAAAGAAAAACCCAGAGAAATATATATATATATATATATATATATATATATATATATATATATATATATATATAGATATATATAGATATAGATACAGACAGACAGATATAGATAGGTAGGTACCTTGCTAACTTTAGCTTTTAGCTTGTCGTCTTTCTCTTCATCATTGTTTCAGTCATTTCTATCACCTGAGTAATTCATTATCTGTTATAATGGTGGTTTGAAGAGAATGTCACTGCAGTTATACTGTTGTTATAAAATATTTGGTTTTGTAGCTGTAGCATTAGATTTCTCCTTTCCTTCTGCATTAGCTAACAAGAAAAAATGTTAACAGCCTGTGCATTAAAATCCACCCCAAAGCAGTTTTAGCTTTTCAAAAGTTTGATTAGCTTTCAAGATACGTCATCAGAAGGGTTTCCCTGATTTTTAAACTGGAAAATCTTGCTTTAGAGACTACTGAGGTGCCACAGGCAACTGATGGTTGGACTTTTCATTTTGGCTGGAGTGTCCCTTTAGGCTTGTCTATGTCTCTGATTTTCTTGACATTGAAATATCTCTGCTCCTTATGCTAAGAGACATCAGTTTCAGACTTTATATATAAATGGCATATTCATCATTTTTTTATTTTTAGCTTTGTTGTGCATTAACTAATAATGCGACAACACTTTCCTGACAGTGTGCATTTTAAATTGATCAAATTGTCATTTCAAATGTAAGGTGCTAGAGTATAGAGCTAAAATTCCAGAAATTATATGTGTCCAAGTATGTATGGATTGCACCATATATAGCTACAGCTAGTTAGCAACAGCAGCTGAAATGTTTGTTTTTTTTTAAAGAATGATGTGAAACTGCTCTCTGTATCTGCAGACTTGTGGTCACTCTGACCTTATCTAAGTGCAATACATTTCTCATGAAGATACAGCTGATAGTGGGCAATAAATATGATGAAGTCTGCAGTGCAAATCCTGCTCTGGGTTCTAGCCATAGAGGTGACCTTAGTATCCCTCCTGTGTTCTATATCTGGATGTTGACACATTTTATGAGTGATAAGATGCGCTTTCCTCAGACCCCCGCTGTTGCCTGCTCGCGCTCATGACATGGCTGACCTCTGGGAGACTGGCACTGCAATTAGGTGCCAAAATGACCATCACTAAATCTCATTGAGGGCAAAAGGTCGGCAGGGAAACCTGAAGGAGAACGCAGAAGGCAGTGGGCTAACTACAGCCTTATGACATTACAGAGTGTGCTGAGGGAAAAGGGTGAACTTTACAGTACTGTTTGTGAAGGTGAAAACAAAAGTTTCTGTTTTTGTTTGTCTGAGTGAGTACAAGTCTTAGTTACACACATTTTGATCAAACAAATTTAGTACGACACAAAAAAAAGGATAAGGATCCCTTTAATCCCCTAGCCGACCAGTAATCCGTGGTATTGGGACTATTATGGAACCTTTATCCAAAGATGTCGACTATTTTATAAAACCCCTTGTTTCAGAGTTACCATCAGTCCTACAGGATACAACACATGTATTGAAAAAGACTGAGAGACTGAAGACTGTGGGAGATACTTTTTCTCTTGCGATGGATGTACAGGCACTTTACACTGATAGTGAAGGCATTGAGGCTTTGAGACATTATCCTCAATCTAGGGAAGAAGAATTGATGCCCCTAGCCATTTAATTTTGCAGTTAACACCGTGGACTTTGCATAATAATGTGTCTTTATTTTAGGATCATCTCTTTCAGTAGATTAAGGGTACAGCTATGGGTGCCTGCTATGCTCCCAGCTATGCATGTTTATTTCTAGGATATTGGGAAGAAAAATCTGTGCATATTTCTCTGAATCCTTTTCGAGATAACAAGTTTTATGGTAGGTATATTAGTGACTGTCTTATTTTTCAGGGGTACTGAATCACAGCTTGTGGAGTTTCATGGCTATCTTAACTCAATTAATCAGATTGAGTCTGGAGTGTAATAAATCAGAGATTTAATTTCTTGATATACAGATCACTGAGGATATGTATGGGGATCTTCACACTTCAATTTATAGGAGGAGCTCTGATCGCAACACTATACTTGGATAACTGATTAATAATAATGACAGTTCTTGCGGTTGAGGAGGATTTATGACACAGAGTGGTTTTGATAAACAGTCTAGTATCATGTGGTCCAGATTTAAGGATAAGGGTTATAAATCAGACGTTTTGAATAAGACGTGTTGAAAAGCTGTGTGGATAGGAGTGGATTATTTGAGAGAGTGGTACAATCTCAGAGACAGTCTCAGGTCCATTTTATGACAGTGTAGTAGACAGACTGGCTTTAAAAGCATTATTTTAAGAAATTGGAATTGAGTGCAAAGTGACCCTCTCCTATGTACAGTGCTCCTTTTTTATTTTAGAAGGGCCCCTTTTCTTAAAGATAAGTTGGTGCACAGTCGGCTTGGAAACACAAGGAAGGACACATGGCTGCATAGACCCACAGGCAGTTTTAGATGTGGTAGATGTTAACTTAATTTGAACTTAATTCATAGTAACGCTGCTTTTGTTGTGTGTAGACTCGAATGTGAATGTGGTTGTTTTTTGTTTTTTTTTTGTTGGTTGTGTGAAAAGGAGGTTTAGATATTATATGAATGCTACTTTTACCCAGAACACTAACTAACCTATGGCCATGTGTTATAAGGTAGCTAAGCATCTGAGCCCCAGCTCATTGCGAGCAATGGCCATTGAGGTTATTCCAAAGTCCATTAGAGGAGGAAATAGATTATGGAAATTACTTCAGAGAGACACTCTTATACTCTTAAAGCTATAGAGTTTGAATGAAGATGGATGTTGAATTTTTTTCCCTTTCCCCCCTTTTTTCTTCCTTCTAGCCCTTTTCTTTCTGACCAACAGGTGACAGAAGCTTCTGATGAAGGCTGCAACACGTTGGTACATTTTTATACATATTGCCATGTTTCAATAAAGGCTTTTTATCCTTTTTTTAAGACGGTGTGCCTGAGAATTTCTTTGCTCTGGGATTTATTTTGCACATTCCTTTTGTATGCAGATGCATTTTTTTTGTTTGGTTTTTGCCTCTCCCAGCACAGAACTGTGGTTTTGAAACAAATGTAGTATGTTTAAACATTAGTACGTTAAATATGCTGGGATTAGATATGTATGTGTTATGTAAGAAGAGTGAACGTAGCAGAAAATGTAAATGTAAAACTGCATCAGTCTCTTTCAAGTGTCCTTCATTTGCCATCTTTTTTTTGAAAACCACTGTGAATGATCAAAACTAGGCATCTGGGTGCACCCAGTCAGAGTTTATACTATTGACTCACCCACAATCAAATGTTTGGGTGGTTTCTGTTCATATTCATAAATTCTTAGGGTCGTGATTTTTTTTGTTGTTGTTATTGGAAATTTGTCATGCGAGGCATTGAGAAAATTCTCTTGAAGAACTTTTATTCATCTGTGCAGAATATAATTCTCTGTAGCATCAAGAGAAAATATCGCAAAATATTGAAAATTGTATTTTGTAAAATTTTGTGCATCACTGCACCCTTATTGCATTTTAAAAACTATATTGCATATCGAATTATAAAAATGACAACTTTTTTCATTAATACCAGTAGATAACCTTGTGTCTCAAAAATGGACCCTTAATAGGAAAAGAAAAAAAATGTTTGGCTATTCCAAGTGATTTATGTCCATTTCTATCCATTCATCATCATCATTACATCAGTAAATGTTGATGCAATGGAAATGGTAACTGGTGTTTTCAGTTGATGAGGGGAAAAAGACAGAATGGAAAGTGCCAGCTTGTGCTCAACTGTTGAGAGACAAAGTCGGGGGAAAACTTGAAGCCATTTGAAGCTGGTGATGCTTTAAAGTTCATAATATATTCTTCTCTGAACACTGAACTTTATGGTCAGTGTTATAGATTTAACCAACGAGTGTTTGTATGTACTGATCCAAAGCGAGTCTCTCTTCAATTGACAGAAGTGGTTCTTCAACACTGTTGAGTATGAACAGCAATGTTGATTTGACATCATATTCTGAGGTCAGAGTTGAGAACACCTTCCCAATTTTCCATGTAGGAAAATTCCCCAGAGGACTTTTTTTTAAAAATTCTGTCAGTTGTAGAAATGTACTGCTCTGTGATGTGTTTAGTGTTGGGTTATATGTTATTATATTCAGTATTGTGTGTAATGGGGAGCGAGGAGGCGGATGCATACGCTGAGATAAGCGAGATTTATTAAGGGCAAATCCAGGGTCATGGTCAAGACTGTCCAGGTTCATATAACCAACATGGATAGATCTGGGTGCAGATAATGAAGAGAAACAAACACCCAACAGATTCTAACAACACAGAGCTTCCAACAAAGACTGATACATGAAGCAAAGACCGGCAAACACAAGGGGCACACAGGCATTAAGGGGCAGGACTACAGAGACCAAAACAAGCGCACATGGACAGGACTGGGAGGGGCCAATCGTGACAGTACACCCCCCCAAAGGCACGCACACCGAGGCGCGCCAACCAAAAACAGAACACAAACAGACACAAGGGACCAAAAACAAGGACAGAACCAAACTACACACGGACAGGAGCCGGGACAGCATACAGGACAGGCACAGAAGCCGGAGCAGGAGAACTCAGAACAGGAACCAGGGGAACAGCATAGGCGGGAACGGGTACAGAGGTGGGAACGGGTACAGAGGCGGGAACACAGGAACAAACCAAAGGCACAGAAACAGAAGAAGACACGGGCACAGAAACAGGAACAGATGAAACAGAACGAGGACAAAACATGGAGGAAGGGCGAGGAGGCACAACACAAAACGATGCAGAACGAGAGACGACCGGAGAAACAGGACGAGGAAAACAAGAACGCAAGGCGCTCCTCCCTGCAGCGGCGCTCAAGACGGGCAGAAGACCCAAGGCGCTTACCTGAGGTCTCGTCAGGACACGGGAAGGTCTTTTGCCTTCTTATGGGACCGATGAGGCGCTCGTGTTCCCTCAGCGCCAGGGGATTTGCTGTCTCCGGCTTGGTGGTGTTGGGACATGTCGAACTTAGAAACAGGCTGCTTAGAAACAGCCGGAGTTTCATCCCAACGGAACAACCACATGCCGGAGTCTCACTTACCTGCTGCATCTTGTGGTGGCCGGTCTTTCATGAAACTTTCATGTGACATTGTGTTTGCCTGTACTATAACTGTATTTAGAATATTCTTCTGTCTATTCTTGTTTATCCCTGCATGGTCATGTCTGTCACGCTTATCATGTATAGGCTGAGTCTAATCTTGGTATCAGTCCTGCTATAAAACAACATCAGCCCAGTGTCTTATGGGCTAGCTAGGTGTCTGGTACCTGCGTGCAATCGAATAAACTTCACTTCTCCAGACATACGGCTGGTCCCCTGGTTAAGTTAGGGTTTGGATTCTTCAAGGCTCTTTGCTCTTATGCCCTCTGTCTTTGAACTAACTGAGTTTTTGGACTCTCTGCTGGCTTGTTTTTTTATGTGCTTTGCCCCTGTAGGATTGTGAATGCCGTTTGTTTTGAGATTTCAGTCATTTCTTTTGTTCACTTTTCATATTTCATGGACTCAGAAGCCACTGCTTGTTTTTATGTTGCACCTTCATGCCGAAGCAAATTCCTAGTCTGTGAATCCTGTTCATTGACAATGGCAATAAAACTTCTTCTGACTTTAGTATCCAAGTGTCACATCCTACTAAAGTAGGCAGTTACAGAACTTCTGTGTCGTGACTGCCTTTTTACCTCTACATGCAAGAGAGCTCAAATATAATGGAGGTGCATTCATATTCTGTGTGCATATTCAGCTGTTATACTTGCTGTATATCAAGCTTAATCTTTTACATTAACAAAATTCTGGCTGTAGAGTACTTTATGAAGGTGGTCCAGATTATGCAGTGAACATTGCAATGTAAACAATGTACTTTCGATTCATATTAAGCCAGCATCCATCTGATTGAAGTTATAATGTAGTTCACACAGTGCCAATGCAGACAGAATGCAGTGGCACTGAACTGTATTAAAGTTTGTGTATGGTGATAGTGTGCAAGAGAATTATTTTAAGAATGAATTAATATTAAATCAACATGCACATATTTGTCTACAGTATTATTTTATGCAAATTTTATGGTGCAAAACATCTAAATGCAGGTAAACTATTAATAAATAGTGAATGTTTCAGACTATTTGGTTATAATGTAGAGATGTTATTTGTCTTTCTTTGGATGTACTTTTAAATCTGCCAAGCTATCCTGATTGAGCATGTTTCAAAGAACAAAAGGCTTCCAAATGATTCCAATCATGAAGGAAATCAGCTCTGAAAGCTCACCTCCCAACCATCTGGCTTGTGCTGCATGGAATCAATATAAAATTAGAACGAGCGTCTTTCACACTACTCACAATCAGCGCTACTGATAGCGATGCGGCACTGTTGTTTTTTTGTCATTATGCACACATGATCATAGTAAGGCTCTGCATATCATATCTCAAAATGATGGAAAGTCTGAAGACTGTAATTTGCCTCCTGAGTGCCATCTTACAGGAGTGACAAGAAATAAGAGAACTGGTTTTCCATCAGCAAAAATGTCAAACCTTAAACAGTAGCCTGGTTGCTTGATAGCTGATAGTGATGGCTACAGTACAAATGCATATTCAGTACACAATAACATAATTTGGGCAACGTCAATATACAAGGAACGTGAAAGTATCATTTTGTGATGCTTACTGATAATTTTATAGATTATAGGGGTGTTATAATACGCATACTGCAAGACGATACAGCATGTGGTTGCACAAAATAAGATACAGCTAGATTTTGTACAAAGACGCACAACCGGAGATTAGAATCAGTTGGGATGGGAATCTTCCAGTAAGAAATCATAATCACTGAATCCTTATTTTGTGCTTTGAAAATATCTGAGATCACATGTGCAGACATAAATTGCAGTATTTACCATTGCACTACTAATATTCCATCTTTTTTTTTTTTTAAGAGATAGCTAAGGAACTAGGGGGAAAGAAGCCCTGTGCTGCATTGTGGACTATTTTAAAAAGAACTAATAATAACAGATAGTTAGGCTGCTTTAGGCTACATAGTTAGCCACTTGTTTTTTTCCCATCTGTATTGAAAATGTATCATATGATGGTGGTTAAAACAGTATGTATTACATTGTGAAATATATGTTTTGTTACTCCTGTGGATGCAGAATTTGTGGACAGAAACTGCTGGATTCATGCAGGATTGCTGTAGGACTTGCTGTGTCTGGGATTGTAAGCCAGCCGTGGCTGACTGATAGTGTTGCCCATGCATTTATTACAGTCGACTGATTTGTGAATATTGCCCTTCATTGGTGTAATCTGCCTTGTTCTCTGGGCTGGAAACCATTCCCAGAAGGTCTTTCACCAAGAGCCCTAATTCATATCCACTGGATTAACTTTGTGTTACAAAATAGCCATCCTGACCAAGACCATAACCGCCAAATGATGGGGAACACAGTGACCTGTATTGACCTCAATCCATTGTGTCAGAGTGTGTGTGTACGCGCGTGTATGTGGTGTAGCACAGCTTGTCATGCTGTTTATCCCTAACCATGGGAAAAGTCTGAAAGTGGGTTGCTTTTGCCAGGATTTTGTTCCAAGACAAAGATCCAGCACAAATTGGACTGTTATGTAGGAATCTGATATCATTTCAGCTTACAATACTATTCAAGCTTAACTAGTAATATCATATTGTGTATAGTGCCGTGCAAAAGCCAGAGACCGCTCTTCATTTATTTAATACCCACTCAAAATGACCATAAGGTAGACATTATTTAATTTTCAGCCTCAAGAAAAAGGGCAAAAACATAATTAACAGAAATCTGCAGAGATTTTTCCACACCCCACAGCTCAGTCTAAGACTCAATCCCAGTTCTTATTTGTACCCCTATACCTTGTTTTCGAGTGTCATCTTGCCCCTTGAGTTACCAAGGGGTAGTGGTTGAAATCTTCCCCTACGAAATGGGACAAACCCTCACATAAAAAAGAACTTCATTAACAGGCTACTAGTAGTAGCCCACTCTGTAGGCGACCCTGCCAATCTGCAGAGGGGCAGTCTAGTCCAGCAACCTCACTGCTAGTCTTTAGTTACATTTAGGGCATCATGTGCTTTCAAAGAGGTAGGATGCGACAATTATCATCACCCACCCCTAATTCTTCTGTGATGGGAAGCTGAAGTCTATTTGTTGGCTTCTTTTTAGAATTTTACTGTTCCACCTTAAACGGTGCAGCAGTTACATCTCGCGCCTCTGGAAATTTAGCTAGCTACCGAGAAACAAGCATGCTATACTAGTGATTTTTTTATGTTTGCTATGAAGAAAAGCATAGAACCATAATATATTCAAATTAAGATATTAGTTATTCTAATTTTTAACAGAAAGAAATACATTTGTGGGCTTCTTTGATTGCTTGTGCAGCCATCTTGCTTTTTTTGCTTCTCAAAACATTCAGTTTGGAGTATGGCTCCGAAAAACCTTTATCTGGAGTGCCTTCTAGCCCTACTCCTCTATTTCAACAAAAACCAGGACACCCTACCCCTATGCGTGAATGCTAACTGGTAGGGGCAAGAGGTATGAAATGCGACTGGCTCTAAGAAGTTGGGTTTCCTGAATCTCATGTTCTAAACAATTCAAATTTCAAGTTTAGAATTAAAACTGTCCAAAAAATGGTTCTTTTCTGGGTGTCCAGTTAGTGTGCTAGTAAAAATGATCATCTTTGTTGTGTATTTTCTTTTCTCAGTAACATCTAGACAGCTACACATCCTTTCAGACTTGTAGTATTTACTGTCTTCTCACAGTGAATGATTTATTGAGTCTCTTAATAAAAGCTTTAAGTACTGTTTATCTGTTAGTGGCAGTTTTGGTGGTTGGTCAGGGCTTGCACAGTTGTTAGAGTCCTAATTTCTCTATTTTAAACTTTTAAATCATTTTTCAACTCCAGTTTTGGAAACTTGTTTTTTGTCTTATATTTAATGTCCTCAGAAATATCTCCTGAATAATTTGTACTTGTCTGTTTTGACAAAACACGAAAGATTTGCCTGACTTTTTTACAGCACTGCATGTCTTTAGCTGTCTTTACATAGGCATCGACATTGCAGCTCATGATTTTAATTTGCACTACCACTCAATATGATTTGTCTTTGTATTATGGAAAAGGCCGCTGTGAATGACAATGTGATAACCATTTCATAGTTATTACATTATCTGCATTGGTTGTCTTCTGATCTTGAAGCATACTTTTTTCTTATGGAAACTAGCTTGGCTGAATAATGCAACCTTACATTATTATAACCACAATGCAATGTTTAATGTGATTATCTAGCATTGCTAAATAAAAGAAGATCCAATTTCCTGTCCTATTTTTCATAAGGAGACACACTGCCTACCTCATTATGTCATGCAGTTGTGAGCTTCATATAACTTCTCCTGGAGTTTGTAGGGAGCCCATTTTCTCAGTTTCTGTCGAGCAAGCAGATTTTCCTGCAGTGCCATTAAACATGGGTCCATGAGTTAGATGCCATGCAACTCCTTTTTTTCTTTTTAATGTTTGTAGATAAGACTGCAGAAGAGGGTGCTCTGTCATATACTTATGTCAAACAGTGGGGTTGCTACAGCGACAGAGCCCAGCAAGCCCATTTGGGAGAAGTACATGTGGACCCCTACACTCTATCATCTGATGTTCAATAGTTTGGTATTTCTAATAACTGGGAAATCAGTAGGTTTCTCTGGGGATTGTGTAGAATAAGATGGAGTGTGTGGGCAAAGGGCGCCAGCAGTGGTTTTATGTGTTTCTGTGTTTTGTGTCAAAGGCTACAAATGAAAACTTGGTTCTACCATAATTTTACTCATGTGGCTGAGATCATCTTTCTTATACAGGCTTGGCTCTGCTGGGAAGGTCTGCTGAACTTCTTGATATCTCTGAGCGTGCGGGTGTGTGTGTGTGTGTGTGTGTGTGTGTGTGTGTCACAATATACATTAGAATTCAAATAAACATAAAAACAATAAAAAGTAACGAGAATTTCTTGGCTCCATATTTTTCCTTGACACCTTCACAGCCACCACAGAGACTTTTTAATATCATCAATTACATCATGAGCACAATTTATTAAAGCACTGATTGGTCAAACCAGGAGTTGGTTTTTAACTACATATAATACTGGACTTCCTCGAGGAGGGGTTTGAAAATGGTTAAACACACTAACATCCAGAAAACCACTATTATTATTTATATGATATATATACATTTTTAATTAATATTTTACACTTTTTTTTGTTCAAATATTAACACATTTTAATCAGCAAATAAACACAGACTACTGAAATAAATAGATTTTGAAAATGTGTCTTGGGAGCCTAAGGCTTTTGCACAATACTCTTTGTATGTATGTGTGTGTGTATATATACTTACTTTGAAAGTAATATATGTTTTTTTCCTTCTCTTGTAAAGTTACCATTTTGGAGATACAAGGTTTTGTTCTGACAGCAGCGATATATATGATTCAACTCAGTGTTTGATATGTTAAAATATATGATTCCACAAATCTCTAATGATATCCTACACAGATTGAATTCAGTCAGTCTTTCTTGCCAGCCTAACAAATCAAGCCTGAAAAATTGAGGGTGGGTGCATACAGAGCATAACTTCACTTTGGTAGGACACCCAGATGCCTAGTTCCTTGGCAATGTTTTACAAACAAGGACAAACAAAAAAAACAAGGAGCAGAGTGAGGGCCCTATTGCATGTTGCCAAAACTGCATTGTTCAGACTCTGATTAAGAAGGGAGAAATACGCCAGAGGAATGAAAAATCAAAGAGGTCTCCTTAATATCTTTGTAGTTTCTTCTAGACAACAGTGACATTATCAGCAAAGATAAAGGAGACTTTAGCTTAATTATCTTGCGTAATCAAAATAGTCCAGTGATCTCACATATCTCCTCTTCAGTTTGAGTAGAGATCTCAGTAAACTTACATGTTTTGCTCAGTTCTGACTGACTGACACTCATCTTTATCTGCATCTTCACTCTCGTCTCTTTTATCTCTCCTCTATCTCTTACCTTCTTTTTTTGTACTCTGATATTTCTCTGAAAAGCTAATACATTTGCATATCACCCACTGAGGAGAAAATACCTTGTGTCCTCCTCAGCATTCAGTGTTGTTGTAACTACCAGTTGTAGTTTTAGTTTAGCTAATCTGAAACCAAAACCTGATTTCCACTGACTGTGCTTGAATAATTTTAAATGTGTTCCTCTCTGTGTTGCTCAATCTTTTTCCTACAGATTTTTTTCAGTAAGTAAGCTTTTGCCTTAGGTTTATGTAATACCACCAGCGCTAGGAGGGTAAGGGCTAACAAAAGCTTCCTCCAAGTCCTGTGAAGCCAGCCACCGTACCTTTTCAAACGGCTGCTAACACGTCATCATAGGACAGCTCAATGCGCTTGGAGAAAAGCGCCAACCGCCAGTTCAGTAATGTCAGATAATAGACGCCTGCGCTGGCTAGCATCACGCCGAGTCATGGGGGAGAGGGAGGGTTATCCTACCCCCGAAAGCGAGACCAATTGTGCTCTCTTGGCCTCCCAGCTACCAATAGCTGTAGCATCACTAGGTATTGAACTCGGCATTTTCTGATGGTACAGTAGCACGATAGTGTGCATCCTTATGTATACATGCACTGCAGTAATGATTTAAAAATAAAATCACTTGTTTTGCTCCCTTTTCACTAAAGCTGAAAATAGGATTTCTGCCTGCTGGGCCTGGTTATAATACCTAACTAATCTGCCCTGCTGCAAAAGCAAAATGAAAGCTAGTGTGCTGGTGGTGTTATTAGACATCCAACTGCTTTGCTTTCTGATCAGGATTTTCAGATTTCTAGCTTTCCTGAGGCTGCATTCTACCTATTGGTTCAAAGTGCAGCAAACAAGAGCACAGAGGAAACGAGTGCACTGCAAGGAGCATGATGAAGTATTCCATCATGGCTCAAATTATAGAGTAGACAAACAGGACCTGGAGGAGATCAGCTGCTCAGCATAGTTGGGGATTAACACAAATTGCAAGTGCCAGAATAATTTTTTACTGTTGTGTTTGAGTATTTTTGCCCCTAATCAACATTCCTGTGGAAATTAGGCCTCGTTCAAGGATAAAAGTGAGTTTCTTTGAGTAGTGACCTCCATAAAGAGTAGATTCTAGACTTGTTGTCGTCTGTAAATGCTGACTGTAAATGCATCATTTGAGAAACAAATGTACATGTCAAAGTTTTATGGAATGGCCTCCATGAACATATAACTTTTATGAGTCAATCCTGCCTGGCTGGCTGAAAACAGGCCTGCAAAATTGTTTCACCCTGGAGGTCATGAGAAATGCACCTGCCACTGAAACCAATCTGAAGAGCTATCGAGCTGATGGTCATGCTTTTTGCTTTTTGGAGTTTTTGTATCCTGAAAATTAAACCAAGGAAACTCCCCTCTGGGCAAGAGCTGGTTGAGACACATACGTTTTTCCACATTACTATTTCACATTACTGTTACTGAGCTTTTTTTAATGAAACTGAAGTGGCTAAATTTGATAAAAGTTGTCAGCCTGATTCATTTTCATGGTGTTTTTAATTTGAGAAATTCTTGCCAATGCCATCAACCCAGTTTCAGCTCATCTATGTAATTTGGAGCAGCTATTAATACAAAGATTTGGTCGTCTGCCCAGTAGGTTATAGAAGTTACTGTTTGTCAGATTCTTCATTACACAGAAGCTTATTGGAGCTTTTTATATTCAAAACTCGGGACAGTGTAATCTCCATCATATGAGCTACTTTTTGTCATTTACTGTTCATGTATTATTTGCTTGCTCTTTTAGAATATTGCTTTTGAATCTTGCTATTAAATGACTCAAAAGTTTAATGAATAATTGATTGCAATGTACTAAAAGAATGGAAAGCAAGTAAATAAATAAATGCAGTCTGAATATGCTTTGCCTGAGAGTTACATGTTATTGGGCCAGAGTGTGATTGCTCTGAAGTACGTTGCTTCCAGCAGTTTGATTCAGAAACACTGAAGACAGCAATACATCGACAGTGTGACATAGCCATTGCTTAAAAACCAGCATGCCCTTCTCACCCTGTAAACATAAATGACATAGCCTAAAAGGCCTTGTGTAGGACAGGGAAGGTTTATGAGTCTATTAGTGTATTGCTAGTATCAGCATAACTTTCAATAGACTGCCATATATGCTGTACCCTTTCAAGCCCTCTCTACAGATTGTCCTATAGATCTGTTATCTCTCTTTAGGAGAGGCTCAACAGTCTTTTTCTATCTGAACTTAATTGGCTCTATTGACTGTTACTCTAGCAGCAGGAGGTTTAGAAGCGCAAAATCAATGATGTGCCTATTCTGCAACGGCTTTGCTCTCTTGTGTCTTTCTGAAGTTCACCTTTACACTTTTGCTGGGCAGAAGTCTTTCAGCAAAACTGATATGACTGCATCGTCAAGCATCAACAGTATGGAGGTTTGTTTCCACTGGCTTCAGTAGTTCATTATGAGGATGCGTAAATGTATGTCTGTGTCTAAACCTGTTTAGGTCCTGGGCTCCTGAGTGGCCAGGGGTCAGGAAAATGTGGCTGTCCACAGAAGAATAAGATTTTTAGTTAAAATGTGGATTTTTTTGATGTGATGTGACATGAAATGAGTTTTATTTTGCTAAATTAGTAAAAGTATATCTAACCTACTTGGCAAGTTTAGGCAACTGACAGAGTTGAGTTTTCTAATTCACAATGGATTTGGAGAGAGTTTTCAGTATGATGAAAATGTATGCAAAGTATCTAGTGAGCATTAATTTTCAATGTCTTCTACTGCTAAATACATGAGAACATGACAGGATTCCCTCCATAAAAATGCTGTGCAGTGTCGTTTTATGTGTCACTGCAAATGTCTGACATCCAGCATGTATAATGCAGCCAGTCTGGGTTTTGCTGCTCAGATGTTGACATAACAAAAAGAGACAACCCCCTCCTGATGAGCTTAGTTGAGTCTGGAATTCCTTGGGTTATTCTTTTGAAGAGAGTTTTATAAAGCTGTATAAATCATATAACAAACTTCTTTTTGTAGTCGTTCAAAATATTGGTGAAAGCGTTTCACCAAAGTTTTGCAGGTTCCCGAGGCAAGACAAAGGCAACGCTTTGTAATGTCAGCCTGAAACCCCTGCTATGCTGACTTTTGTCTGTGATATGCTGTACCTTTTGGCCATCAAGTCTCAAACATAAAACAAAGTAAGCAAGCAAATTGACCTGTGTAGATATTGACATCCTTCAAGTTGCTTGACTCACTGTCACAAAGTATCTTAAATCACATGTTTAACTGAGCTCCACCTTGCAACAGTCTGAAGACTTCTTGTTAGTTCAGTTGACTGTTTGCAAAAATTATAATTGACAAGCTTCTTAGCCAAACAGTGCTTCACTTCCATCAAGCAAAAGCAACTGGCAGAACTTCTCAAAACAAACCTTCAGGATAAGGCAGTGGCAGTAAATACAGGAGTATTAGGCTAGGTTAAAAGGTGCTAATGAGTAAGTATAATGCCTGAAAAGCTATCCTCATCATCTGAAGGTTGATGTAGTAATTCAATTACTGAAGCTGAAAATGTTTTGCAATAATCTATATGAAAGTCCTGGTTTACGGCTCAGCATCAGAAGTATCAACAGACAGACTTATGCTGACTCTAAGGTAAGCTAAATGTTATCTAACTTTAGCAGTAGTTTATCTGAAGGGGCAGTTTCCGTCACTAAAGCCTCTTCCCTATAACACAGAAAACATTCTGCTTTAACATTAAGTGACTGAACAGCTTACCTGATTTATATGGTAAACACTGCTTCCAGAACATTTTTTGTTTTCTTTAAATAGCCCTCATTCTCTCTGTCGTTTTTAAAATGGGTATATCTCCATGGAACAGCTTGTAAAGCCCTTTTATTTCTGAACAGTCAAATATGTTCAGAGCTAACTTAATCTGTCCTTCAGTTTTCATTAGTGTTACTGAACTTAATATGTTGGCATATGTAGTGATGCATGACTCTGTTTTCCAGACTCTATGTTGTCTAGAGACTCCTCGATTCCACTTAATTTTAACCTGGATAGCACCAGAACCATTGATAGAGATATAGCAGAGATTTACCCATCCTAAACATAGTTCACCCAATTTTCTGTGCAGCTACAGATCATAGTGTTAAATAGATTTGAAGTTTTTATTCCAGATTATGTTTTCTGTTCTTTCACAAGGTTTAAATTGGCTTCTTCTTTGAATAAGAAGTGAACATTGGCCTTTTATAAAGGAAAGCAATTAAACTCACTTCTGCTATTTAAATGCTTTCCTGTATTACACTTACCTCCATTAAAATGTCCCTTAAGCCGCACAGTCGACTCCAAGCATTTAGACTCTGAATCATTGGCTGATAGTGTACGTTAATCTCAGACACGTCAGAGTCAAACAGGTAGCTAACGAGAAGGCAAAGAGAAAGATTTAAGATGGACATGAATAATTTTGAGGCCAATGGACTCATCTGCATTTATAAGCACTCTAATTGGTTTCCTGATGCATTTTAATCTGTAAAGAGACGCTGTCAAATACTAAGTTGCATTCTGGTACCTCAGGCACCAAAATTTAAACAAAAAGCCAGCGTATGAAAAGCTGACTTAAGCCTCATAAAAAAATCTAACATTGAGAGGCATTTTACAAGAAACTATTCTACTTTTGTGGGAAAGTATCTTATTGGAGATGTGAGAAAAGCAGCTATAGCTGAAAGCTTAAAGCAGAGCAAAGCTTAAAGCACAATCACAGGTGCCAGAATATAACTGATCCACCATTTAAGGTGGAACAGCAAATGTGAATAAAAAAGTCAACTTCAGCATTGGCATTTTATAAAGGATGGTAATTAAACTAACTCATACTCCTCAAACACTTTTCTGTATTACACATGCCTCCTTCAAAATGTCCTTAAGCCAATTATAATGAAAACAGTCGACTGAATTGAAGAGTTGACTCCAAGCAATTCAGTTGAGCATGTCAGGACTTAAATAAGGGCCCAGGTATACATCGAAGCCAGTGAATTTCTGCCTTGCCTGCCATTCTTAGTGACACCATTTTACTACATCTTTTGATGTTTTGTACTCTGTGCTCTTCGGGGTTTTCCTGGGCTGCGTCCTGGGATAGGATTTGGTGTTTGAGAGAGTGATATTTACATGTCTTTCTTGTGACGACTCTGTGCATGGAGGCCTTCTCATCAGTCAGTCAATCATTTGAAGATACATTAGCAACACCGACATTAATACAGGCATCATGCTCACCCCATTAGTACTGTACACTTTACTTTGGCAGTACCAGGTTGTATTTCATTCATAAATAATGTGTGGTCTTTACTGGTGCCAGAAAATTTCACTTTAGATTGGAATGTTTTACAGATAGCTAGCTTTAGAGAGACTCCACGCTCCTGTAAAGTTTCCCAGAGAGGTCTGCAGTGCTTTAGATAATACTTGTTTGTTTAATAATGCATGGTGAGCAGTACTGGATGTCTAGGAGATAAATGATAAGAACTGGCAAGTAAATGTCATCTTAGGAGAAGCACAAAAGTGCTAGAGTGAGGTGGATGAGAACAAGGGCAAGTTGTGCTCTTATTAAGATGCCCGTTCTACATTTACCTGCTTTGCCAGGTACTCACATAACAAAGGGGGCATGCTGAATTCTTAGTTAAATGCTCATGTCTTTCTCTCATAGGTTCTTGCTCCTAATTTCCATGCTTCAAATGTAGAACTTTTTGTGCACTTGTTACAACTAACAGCCCTAAGAAGCCTCTGGCATTAGGCTTAGTGTTGAAGTTTTCCAGTCCAGCTACAACTGCATTACTTTGTGATGCAACTTACACTGTCCTCACATTGTTGAGGCTGTGCTGCATGCTACTTTCAGTGTAGAATATCTGTCTGGTCATTTTGGCTATGCAAGAGCTGCATAAATTATTGATGCAGGGCATTACAGAGCAATCCCAATACAAGTTCCAGACCCAAGCTTATCTGCAGAAAGAAATGGAAAGAGACATACTTTTATAATTCAATAGACTACCTCAAAATTTCCACTGCAGGGTTTTTGTAAATAATATGTCAGGCTTGGACTAGATATTTTGACTACCATAACAAGCATAATAAGTTTTAGAATTCATGCAAGAATATCTCTAGAAGCAGATTCAGGAGGACGGGCTGCACCAACTGAGCATAGTTCCTGCCGGGCTGCTTCTAGGGTGGTCCATCTCATGTTCAGATGGGCGGTAAACTTGCCTAATAAAATATGGTAAAATGAATGAAAGCAACTAACTAGTATAAACTAAGACTAAAACCTTGATGGTGGTAAATAAATGTATATAACAGACATGTGTTCTGATTCATTTGAAAGCATGTTTTATTATTCAGAAAGGGCTCAGGGAAATTTGTAGGAACGTTGATAGTAAAACTGGTAGTAATGTTGCCTCTGCAGATAGTAGCTAAAACTACAGCTAACTGGTATAGACTTGTCCTCTAATCAGCTAGAGTAGTTAGGTTAGTTAGCAATAAAGCTATGCTACATCTACTTTTCCAGTAACATCTCTAACAACACATCCTTGGAATCAGGCTCAAGTTAAGGGACTCATGCTTTGGAGTAGCACAGTGAAATATGCATAATTACAAATGCAAGCAAAACATAACATTTTAGTCTTGTTAAAACATAAGTGGCATTTCATTGAATTGACTAATCTTTATATTTCCTCCATCTTAGTATTTGAATTCTGGCAATTCTAAATATTCAAGTACTTCTGCACGTCCATAAATTTTAATTCTAAATCATTGTACCCTTAGTGTGTGCCTGACTCATAAAAGCTCTATTTGAACAACAGAGCTACAATTGAGGCCTCTAAAGCATCATGCAGGGCCTGAACAGCTGGGCTTCAGTCTGACTTAATACACTGTAATACATTGAAAACAAAGTAATTAAAGCCCATAATTTGCTGTTTAGGCCAGTCCTAGATTCTGAATGTTATATCTGTTCTTTGTAGCATTTTTCTGAAGCCTTTAGCTAATTTGAAAGTGAGATGATGAGGGCAGTAAAAAAACTGGAATTTGAAAAGTACCATTTTGTAGTGTGTGTGTTATATTTTGGTTTTTCGCCTTACTCTCTGAAAGTGATGCTGGTGTGCAATTTGTGTCGCTTGGTGTAACCCAGTCAGAGGTTGATTCATTGAACAATCTTAGCTATTAGCCATTAGCACCCACAGCGGTAAATCGGTGGTACTGTCCGTGTGTGTGTGTGTGTGTGTGTGTGTCTGTTTTAAGAGACTGCTGGATCTCCTGCTGCTTCAATTCTGTGCTTGACTTGAAGTGGCAAACAGCAGGTGTCTAGTCTGTGTGAGAGTGTTTGTGTGTCTGTCTGTCTAGGACAATTCGAAGAGTTTCTCACTCTTCACAATGATTAAAAGTGATAGACATGAAAAAGTGTTACTACCTGCTGGCTCCATGTTTATCCATGCTAGAGGTAGACACCATGCCACTCTGTTTCAAAACACAATGGAAGATTAATTCCCTTCTTTCTTTGTTATTTACCTCACACCTTGCTGATTTAGCTGACATGAACGCAGGACGGTGAAGTATGTCAGAAATACGGAAGGGAAATTCGGAGAAGAAGCCTAGAACACCAGTTTCCCTCTGATGTAAGCTTTGTTTCATCCTAAACCGGGACCAGTCAGAAGATGTAGGAATCTGCCGAGCTTGTGAAGTTTATAGGTCATGCCGAAGCACAGGAGTCTGCTTGTGGATTTTTGCAGATGGCTTCAGTTTTGCTCTTTGTTTTGAAAGCATACAGTGTGCTAAGATCTCAGGATGGGACCGTGTGTGCTGCTGCAGCAGTTCATTGATGATGTGATGCCGTAGTTCTGTGTTGGAGACCCATAACTGATACAAACAACCAGACACAGAGCAACATAAATATAAACAATCTCAGCAACACTTTTGCCGAGAATGTTTATAGTCAACGTCTTCTGTTCTTTTTAGTAAAAGGAATTTTACTGGAAGTTAAAACAGGAAGCATCAGAAATGGTGTGACCTGGTTTGGTGTCATATACACAGCTGACTTTGAGTTACTTCAAAGGGACCCACATGATCAGAAATAACTGGGTTAGTGATACAGTCTTGTTTGTTCTACATATGGTGCATATTATACTGTGTGTGAGCTGGAGAGATAGAATCTCAATCCTTTATTATCAATGTGAGATGTATTGAGAGGTGTATGTGTGCGTGTGTATATACTCCATTGGTTTGAAGATACAGTAACATTTGATGTAGTGTCAGAAGACACGGAAAACATTGCATGTACAGGCAAGCCTGTTAATTTTGAGCAGACATTTCAACAGAGCACTATGCCAGCATGAAGGTTTTTTTATTCTTCAATTTTTTATTCTAAGATTATATTAAGATTACATTTGGTGAATGGAGGAACAGCAAAGTAAGAATTTAATTGTACTGTGTAACCGCCTGTTTCTGCTGTGCATATGACAATAAAACTCTAAAGGGATTTATGCGGGAGGATGTGACATACGAGAAGGGTAGACCTGCTCAACACACTGTAGCCCTCTCTTCTTGGCCACAATCACGCAAATAAACAACAACTACTTTGCTAATACAACCTCACAACAACAGCAACAGTAACTTTTCCCAGGAGCGTGTTGCCTCCTGAAAGCTTTGCATGGCCACTCCCCCTAAATTCCTCACAGCGGCGTGGTCTCTGGCAGATGCCACAATATCATTATATGATATATGGTTGGTGTAGTGTAGTGGTAAACCCCTCTGCCTTCTACACTGTAGACTGGGGTTCAATCCCCACCTGGGCAAACACCCTATACTATACCAGTAAAAGTCCTTGGGCAAGACTCCTAACACCGCCTTGGCCTACCTGTGTAAAATGATCAAATTTTAAGTCGCTTTGGATAAGAGTGGCAGCCAAATGCAGTACATGTAAATATCAGTATCACGATTATATTGCAATAAACCTCTCTCAGTATATCATGTATATTGTAACTGTTTCCACAATTTCGTTTTTCAATAGTAAGGTTTAGATGGGGCTTCTTAATGTCATAGCTGTTTTATGTTTCAACCTCTTGTCAGGGCATCACAAGATTGAATCTTGCTTATGCTGAAAATCCCAAGAGAGCTTAGTTAGTGTTGTTTAATTGGACCTGCAGTATAACTAAAACAGTCAATACATTCATATACAGAGCCTGTCTATACACTTCATATATCACAGTTGTTTTTAGTGACATCACAATTGTTATCACTAAACGCAGTCAGTTTCTTCAGCCCCATGTTATGTTGAACTACGGTCATTAATTTCTCTTTGTGAACTTTTGAGCTAGAGACACACATTCTGACTAATGGTACTGAAGTATACATAAGCATTAATAAAGAGTTAATAAATGGATTTTCGGTTTACTCAATAAAAAAGAAAACACTTTTTGCCTGATATTAGCATATCATGACAGTAAACTAGTGTGACCAGGGTAAACAAAACAGCAGCGCAAGCAAAGATTTGGCAGATAAAGAGGTATATGTTTGAAATCATGACTACTTACCGTATTTAAGAAGAACATA
Organism: Pygocentrus nattereri; assembly: GCF_015220715.1. Classification (NCBI taxonomy): domain Eukaryota; kingdom Metazoa; phylum Chordata; class Actinopteri; order Characiformes; family Serrasalmidae; genus Pygocentrus; species Pygocentrus nattereri. Next base: position 29,955,084 of record NC_051221.1, on the reverse strand, counting down.
ACTACTTATTTAAGAACATTACTGATTATGTAGAAATATCCCAGGGAATCTTTTGGTCACTGCATTTGAGTAACAAAGGCTGTTTTGATCTAGTGACCCAACTCTAACACTAGAGAGAACTGATGTGGTAGGATTTATCTCCTCTACAAATTTTTACCTCTTCAGTGAAATATGTGCTAACATTTTAGTTTGTTGAGGTAACATTGAGAACAGAAGTCTTTTCACTGGTTAATGCCAGAGTAGTTAACCTAGTTACAGCTGCACTACCTCTGACTTCTCAGTTACGCCCTTAACAAAGCATCCATAACATCACGCTCAAGTTAATATACAAATACTGATTCATAGTAGCAAAGTATACATACTTAATACAGGCAGAGTCACAATTTACATCTGTTAAAATTGACAGCTTTTCACTAAATTATTGGGCTGTAGGTTTTCCCTCTACACATTCTATGATGCAGTGTGGTAAATGTACAAATAGTGATTTCGGTTTTTGGATACTGGCAGCTGTAAGGTTTAACGTATATTCAATTACATGTCCATTTTGATTCAATTACATCTCCACTTTGAGCTGTGTTGCACTGTAGGTTGTCAAATTGGTGAGTTGTAGCCAACTTTTTTTTAGGTAGGTGAAAGCAGTCATACTGTTGGACCAGTGGTCTACCTTTGATGCATTGTGTTTGGATTTCACACAGAATGACTGTCTATCCTGAGGCACCTGTGAACTGTAGTTTTCAGAGAAGACACAGAGGAGAAAATCAACTAATAGAGCCCTCGGTGTAAGGACGGATGGCTTCTCCATGCTTGCGCAGTGGGAGGGCCATGGAAGGAGTGCCGAGAACCTTCTTTTGCACTCAGGCAAGTACTGGACTAGCACGTGATGGATGTTCCCTAGGTGAAAAAGAAAAACAGGAGGAGAGCAAAAAGAAACCAAACATTAGTGTTGCAGAAACATCCGGAAGTGGATAGAAAAAATGGAGAACAGCTTGAATCACCATGCAGGCACAGTATTGCTCTCCATAAAATCAAGGCAGAAGGTCCTTTTTTTTCTTGTGCACTGGTAGTTCAGCCAAAAATTTAATATGCACTATTTATTTTTTATTTTTTTTAGCACAGATGTAATCAGTCTATACATGTGTGGGCATCTGAGATGTTTTTTTTTGTTTGTTTGTTTGTTTGCATTGCAGCTGTTAAGGATGTACTGACAAATAGAGCCACCAGTTCAGCATCATGCAAACAGAAAATCACAATAATCTAACGCGTTTCTCAGTGTCAGACAGTTAAGAAATTGCAGACTTGCTGAAGTGTGCATCACTGTGACATGATGTTGTCTGTAAAAATGGACAAAAGTACATCAAATAACTGAAAGCTAGTATGAGCCATCTGTACTTTTGTCCATTTTTATATGCAGTGGTGTAAGATAATTTAGACATGCGCTTTGCATGATGCTAAACTAGCTGTGTCTTCCATTATCTGTTAGGTACATTAGCCTTGTAGCTCCACTGCAGAACAGCCGTGTCTTGGCTTATCCACTTTATTCAGGGTTAGGAGAACATCATCATGTCAATTTAATTTTAAAACCAGCAGAACAATGCAGGAGTAATTATAAAGGCCGTGTGTGTTCTAGGTTCGTTAATATGACACAAAGCAAAAAACGTCAAATAGAGATCGATGCTGGATCTTTTGGCTGCTACTGATCATGAGGTGACTAGTGTGAGTAATACAAACAAACATGTTGATTGCGGTGCTGTTTTCATGCTGATGCTCTGAGCTCCCTGCAGTAGTTCTGCTAAAGCCCGAAATTGAATCCTGGTTCATGGATGCCGCATGCAGCCCTTGAAATGCAATATCATTCCCCTGCTCTCTGTACTCTCTGCTCTCACAACAAGCCCCTTTGATGTAAAATTGACACTTTAGTGGATAGCACTTCATGGATCTAGTATTGCCTGGCAACTGCAAAAAAGGCTGTTCTCTGGTTCCATGCTTCTTTGGGGCAAAAAATCTGGAGGGGTTTTTGTGTATGTTCTCTACATGGTGTGTGTCTTTTGTAGATGCTCTGTTGAATTGCTTATGTGTGTTTGTATGTCATTCTTACCACATATTTGACACACTGAAGTAAGCAGAAGTACTAGACCTGTGTCAGTGCTGGCTGATACGTTGCAGGTACAGTACAATCCAAGAAATCTTAATTAGCATTGTTTATGGACTCATACTGTGTAAAAAAGTTTTTTTTTTTTTTAAATGATGAGTTTATCATATGGTGGTGCGATGAGTAGCACTGTCGTCCCACAGCAGGTAGGGCCTGGGTTCGATTCACTGGCCAGGTGACCAGGGTCCATTCTGTGTGGAGTTTGCATGTTCTCCCCGTGTCTGCATGGGTTTTCTCTGGTTTCCCTCTACAGTCCAAAGACATGCAGTCAGGCTAATTGGACATGGTAAATTGCCAGTGGGTGTGAATGTATCTGTCTGTCTACCCTGCGATGGACTGGTGACCTATCCAGGGTTTGTCCTGCCTTCTGCTTAATGACGGCTGGGATAGGCTCCAGCAACCCCCACAACCCAGAAGGAGAATCGGCTTAGAAGATGTGTGTGTGTGTGTGTGTGTGTGTGTGTGTGTGTGTGTGTGTGTGTGTGTGTGTGTGTGTGTGTGTGTGTGTGTGTGTTTACCATGGTATTAACTCAGTGCTAAAGCGTGGCTATTAGAGCTAGACCTTCAGGTCAGGACTTAAATGTTAATGTGCCCTATGGGGTTCTAGTACTATGTTAGCACTAAGCTAACAGCAATTCACATGAATATTTGATAATGTTTCTTTCTCACCAAATTGGTTTCACCCACTGTTAATCAGAATGTGATTGACTGATTCCACTATCACCTCCAAAGCATGTTGGTGGTTAATCATTTTAGGCCTTTCAGCTTATGAGGATTATAATAAATAAAAAATAGCTTGAGGTGTCAAGGAAGCATAGTTAAAGTTTTAAAATGAAAATTGAGCTGCAAAAGCAGCCTGTTTTAATTTACTGTTTTTTGTGACACCACATGTGCTTGTTTACTTGTATTTGCTTTCAACCTATAGTAGTTTAGCCCCAACCACTCACAATGAGGTTATAAAGAGTGTTTGAGCGTTGACTGCTTTTTGAGCGAGGCATAACCCAGGGCAGCCAATCAGAACAGAGGTCATTTACATACATCACTCTTAGGAACACAGTGACGCAATTTCTAAAGGACAAAGAGAGGTTTAATATGGTCATGCAAAAATAAATTATGCAATTGGATTACAATTTGTGGGTCCTCAAGCATAAAGTACAATCTCAGCATTTTAAAAACTATTTATCTTGGCAGTAGGTGTTTTTCTTTATACTAACATGCTATAGCACTGCAATAACTAGAAAGTATTAATGCAGTAGAACATGTTTAATAGAAAAATGCAGGCTTGCGTCCTGACTTCTCACAGTCCAGGATGCATTTGTTAAATTTCCATGAGAAGCACACCTGATTTATCTTAATGAAATATTGATTAACTTAACCAGGTATAAGATTGTAACTATAAATCCTGCATTGAGCTGAGGAGAGGTTCAGAAATAGTTATGAAACACACATCAGAACATTTTCCTTTTCTTCCTTTTCTTTATTTATATTTATTCTAATGTTAGTGTTTTTCTAAGAAAAAACACCTGCTGTCCAGATGAAAGCTCTTCAGTGTTGTTTACTTATGTGACCTAAGACTTTTTGTTATGTCTGTTATTGTTCTTGTTTTAGTGCCATTGTAGGTAGGTTGGTAGGGTCTCTTCTGGCCTGGCTCCAGGCTGTGGGGTGAAATTAAAGCCCAGTAAATCAGATTATTTTCTCCCAGAGGGAACAGCCTGATAGCCAATTGATGGAGCTCATTTAGCCTTACCTCTGGTTGTGTGTATAAATGTGTGAGTGTGCAAATGTGTTCATGCGTGCGTGTGTGTGTGAGTGTGAGTGTGCAGATCCCGACTCAGGGCCAATTTGTTAACAATTACAGCTCGTTACCGTTCCTTCCCCACTTCTGGATTTGTACCCCACCGTGGTTCTATTGTGTTGTAATTATCTCAGTCAGAGAGCTGCATCTGCTATTATCAGTCCACCATGATCCTTGATTGCTGACTTGTTTCTGGTGATGGTGTAATGACGACACCTGCAATGTCTACAGAGCATATGTCCTGAATTTACGTTTGTTTGTGCTCTTATCACTTGTGTTCCGTAGATGTGGGTTCACTAGAGAGCTGTACCTGGTGCAGTCCAAGATAGCCAAGATATGTTTAAGTAATTATCAGTCTCTGTAGCTCTTTTGAAGACTCTGTTCACAATTGTGAACATATCAGTGCTGTTTGGAGATAAAAATCTTTCTGGTGCTTTCTTGGTTCACTTTATGTTTGCATCAGCAAGTTTTCTAGCTGCTGCTGCTGTTATAGTGTGAGATACTGCTGCATATAAAACAACTGCTTTTCATGCTCATAATCATGAGTCTGTGGCTCAAGGCAGGTTGTGAAGGGTTGAAGATATAGCAGGTTGACCTAGTTTGTGTCTTTTTTTTTTTTTTTTTTATAAAGTGTATCCAATCAATTCTCTGCCATGATTTTTGCCCCCTCCCCTTATCTAACCATCTCATCCATCAAACAAAATAAGAATGCATACACCAGACTTGTTTTTCATCCCCTGAGGGCTTCTTCTGAATGAAGTCTTTCCAGCTCTGTGGTGTAAATAAGAACGATTTTATTGGGAAATAGGGCAGAATTTGCTGTCATTATTAGTGGTACACTGATATGGGAAATATGGGCTGATGCGATATCTGATGTTTTCCATATCTGCTGATGCTGATATCAATACATAAATGTTTATTAAGTTGGGATTAGATCCATCTGGATTAGCTTTAAGGAGAATTCTAAAATATAATAGATAACACCTTACATGTACACAAAGCACTGGTGTATTTATGAACAGTAAAGTATCATCCTATTACAACTGCATTATCACATTGATACAGTAATTAAATACATTTTTTAATGAGTAAAGAGCACTCAGTGATAAAATTGAATTATTCTGATTAGAGCTAGGCAATGTTGGCATTGTGAAAAAGATTGTGATGAAATGCTTTTCTGAGCATATTGTGGATATCATCAGCACTTAAAGAACACTGACCAACTGCATGTTTCATTACAAAGACAGCATAACTAGTCCTGTTTAATTGAATTTAGTGCAGCACAATATATTAAATGTTGAATGAAAATCACTGTGCACAGTTCTTGAGATCCATTTTTAAATGTGGTGCTGCTGGTACATTGTCCCTGTGTAAAAATATCACACATATTGTGAAAATTTCTTGTGGTATCATGGTATGCTATTTCTGCCATATCGCCCACCCCTAATTCTGGTATTCTGGGCCACTGGTTGGTAGAGTTCCATTATGTGTTACTGGATGCATTTTTGGTACAGAATCCTCCGTTGCTTCTGAAACCAACACAAAGGAAATCTCATTGTCTTTACTGTAGCTGATCCTTAATGAGCAAGAGATGCTAGCTCCTCCCACTCTCATGGCCACACCCCCTACCATACATATGCTCAGGCTCTCATCATTATTCACGGTCCAGGCAGTGTGCGGAAGCTGAGAGAGAGAAGGGGGGAGTGTCTGTGTATCTGACCGGTGTGTGTGAGAGAGAGAGAGTGCATGTGAGTGTGTCAGGGAGTAGAGGGGGAGAGAAGCGGGACCCTGACATTGCTCCGGCTGACGCTTCTACTACTACTACTACTGCTGCTGCGAATGCGCCACACACACCAGCACATGCGCTGCTGACTAGAGCTGTGTGTTCACACACATGCTCGTGTGTGTGTAAGTGTGTGTGTAGGAGGAGGATGCAGGAGTGTAAGGGAGAAGTGCTAAGGACAGACTGATGAGAGACTGGATGCTGACCCCCCGAGCGCTTCTGGGGAGAGAGAGAGAGAAAGTGGTCCGGCATATCCGTGACGACGAGGATGGGCTGCAATCTGTGCTCCCTGCAGAAGAGAGAGGAACATTACAAACTGCTTTACGAGATATCGCAGGTAGGATGGGAAGCTCCACAAAGCCACATGGGAATGGGGGTGGGGGGGTGGGGGGAATGTAGCCTGCAAGGTTGTGAGAAAGACTTCTGCCTTCAGTTTCAATCGTACTGTCAGGAAAAAAGAACAAAAAGCTTGAAAAACAGCAATAGATGTGGCAGAGAAATGGTCTATGTTAGAAAGCAGCACAGAGAAACAAACAGAAAAATAGGAGAATGTGAGCGAGTCAGTGTGTGAATGTGTGCATCTTCCTTTAGAGAGGAAGTGTGATCATTCTTTCTTGCCAAGGAAAAGGTCCCTGGTGAGATAGCAGAGATGGTATCCAAACACCTGTGCTAAACCAACACAGAGTGGAAGAGACCCAATTCCTTTGACAGTTTGGGGTTAGAGTGTCCATATGGATTGGAATAATTCTAATAAGAGTCTAGTATGACATCTCTGTCAGTACAGAACCTTGTATCCCCAAAATGATAACTTTGGAAATGGAAAAAAACATTACCAACTTTTAATGTAAGTAAATTTCCTAGATTATAATCAAAGTCATTTTGGGCCATGTATGTTGATCAGTTCATTGTAAAATGTTTACACAATGTAAAGGACTTTACGTTAATTGACTATCACTTCCTAAATTAACATTTAAATGTTTGAGTCACACCAAATCACTAGTACTGATGAAAAGGAAGTCACTAAAGAAACCAGAGAATAATTGTTCTGTGTTCTTAGTTTTTAGTGTTTGATTAAGTGATGGTTTCATTGTGGCTTCATGTTTTCATTCACCAGTGGAATCATTACTATGTTGGCCGATAGTGTTAGTCTTGCTTATGAGCTTAAACTGTTCTTTAACTTGTTCTCTTGGTACTGGGGGGGTCTTTTCACATCTCTCCAAATGGCCATGGTGGTCTTATCAACTGATGAGCTCAACATTCTCTCTATTCCCTCTATAGAATAATCTTTCCCTTCCCTGCACCAGTGCCTTCTTAAAAGTTAAGATAGATTCTGTGTCATTCTTTATAGTACAAAAGGAACCAAATTTTGCAAATTCTGCAAAGAAGCATAAATGAGTTTTTTCTGTCATAAAGAAACCCATTCAAAGACCCATTTATGCTTTCTTACAGATTATTCTCACAGCTCAGTTGGTGGAAGGTCATTTTCTTTTATAGCTTCTATACTTTAGAGGAGTATTGCAAGATTAGGAAAGCAACTTTTTAAATTTAGATTAAAAACATATTTGTTTAGGTGTATACTTAACTGTTATTTCCATTACTGTGGTGCTTTTAGCTTTCCAATGTTTTGCTTATATTCCTGTACAAAGCTAGTCACAAAATCTATTTGTATCAGGAATGTATCATTATTATTACAAAAATGGTTCTCTGACTTGTCATGGTTCTACCTTATGTTTCATTGTCACCTTTAAAGAACCGTAATGACTTGTTAAGGGTTTAGGGAGCCAAAAGTGTTTCTTCTGTGGTATCACTCTTAGAACCCTTTGTGGCACCTTTAATTTTGTGTGCTTACACTCACATGTACACCGTCAAAACGGATTAGCCTCAACTGCTTTCTCAATGGTAGAATCGCAGTCTCATTAGTGCTTTTATGAAACAATCCTCAGCTTTAATTAGATGTGAAATATCTTGCTTCATGCACAACAGACAGATCAGGTTGGTTAATTGCCTTCATTGTCCGGTGGCTTTGGGTCTGAGTTAAGAGTCTTGGGGAGAACTGAGCGTGGTTTGAGAGATGTGTTACTGATCCCTGTGAAGAGAGCACATCTTCTTGCAGCTGTTACGTTTCCAAGTTAAGATTTGAACAGCATTTAACTTCAGCAGTATTACAGACAATATTAACAGGCACTCGGAGACCTTTTACACACTGGCTGTGGCTGGAGTTGGAGCTGCAATGGACTGTAGAGTAGTGCTAGGCAGTACTGATAAAATTCAAAATCATGACATTTTATGGTGTCAGATGATATTTTAGTGTGCAATAATGAAGTTAGTGAATCTTACTGAGTGCTGCCCAGACAATGACGTACAGATCTGGCATAGCTTGTTTGGATGAGGTTGTATTGTTCAACAGTGTTGTAAATGTTAGCCAGATTTTAAGAAAGGAAACCGTATTTATTGAGTTTGTATTTTCAACTGTTCTTTGCTTGACTCACTGAATGACACACTGCAGTTAACAGTTCATGTTGTCAGTATTGCAAAATATCTCTCAGTATTTCAGTACTGCTCAGTGATCTCTATATTGCTGTAGCAGTATAGATGACACATCGCTGCCCATCATGACTAGAATTTGAAGCAGCTTGATTTTCATTGGATCTAGATACACCACAGTTAACACATTTGCTTATTTGAATGGTGAAGTATTCTTTTTCTCTTATGTTTACTTTAGTGCAAACATTCTCATTAGTTACCAGCAGCAGAATGTTTGAGGGTTTTTCTCTGTGCAGTAAACTCAGACTACAAAGCGCTGCTGCTCAGTGTTCTGAGTTGTCTGGTTGCCAGGGGCAGCATGTTGTATACAGCCCTGCATGCGGTGCTGGTGCAGGTGCGTGTCGACCTAGTAATATTAGATAAGACGGCTTACAATCCTATACATGCTGCCTCCTTCATCCTCTGCAGGAGGGCACTGCCACATCAGCAGCTACCACCCTATCTCCACCAGGAGAGAGAGAGAGAGAGAGAGATTCACACAGCACTCCTTAGATGTCCAAAACCCACCAGCAGGCCTAAAGTTTTATTTCGCCCTTCTATAACCTAAAATAACTGTTCCAGTTAGCATTGCAGTCCATGTGATTGCTAAAGAATAAACCTGGCAGTTCAGAAGCTTAACCTGACCTTACGATGTCAAAATCCTGTTTAACTTGTAGCTTTATGGTCCTGGGATTCCCAAGGTCAATGAATTCTTCTTATTAAGTTCCGTCAAGTCTGTTCTGACACCTGGTGATTGTGAGTGTTCATGATATCACTGATTGTGTTCATCTGTCTTGTTGCTTGTTGTCGTCTTGCTCTCTCACCTTCAACATCAACTGCTCCAAGCATATAGATGTTTTCCAGTGAGTTGGGCGACATGAGAGAGCTTCTGTTTGGTTATATAGGCTTTGAGTGAGAGATGTGGCTTGATTTTGGTCAAGAATCTGTTTGTTTAGTTTCCCATCCAAGTCAAACTCTCAGAAGTCTTCAGAACAAAAAGCGTCAGTGTATTTCCTGTCATGCTTGTTTATTGTCCAGCTTTCTCCTCCATAAAGAACCACAGAAAGGGCCATAGTCTCGACTATTCTAACCTTTGTTTGCAGAGCTGTATCATTACATTCAAAGATCTTTTCAAGCTTTGTCCTGGTTCTGCTTTGTGCTCATCAGTCACATATTTCTTGACTGCCTGATCCTTTGCTGTTAATAATATGTCCAAGCAGGCAAAAGCTGTCCACCACTGCTATATTTCATCATCATTGGTAAACTTAAAAATTGGTCTTGGTCAGTGGTAAATTTAAAGTAATATCGAGCTTTTTGTGTTCTTTAACTTGTCTTGTAAGGAACTTCAGATCTTCCCGATTTTCTGCTATGATCAAAATAAATATCATTTGAAATAAATATCTAGAGTATTGTTTCTCATTAAGTTGAATGGGACTTTTGTCTCCAGCTTAGCCAAAGTAGCTTTGCATTTGTAGAATCAGCTATAGAAAAAAAAGCGGTTGCATTGTCTACCAGCATAAAAAATTACCAGTAATAAGTATAGAATGAACTCCAGTGGACCATGTTCTGGCAGAATGCCTCCATACTACTGTGTTTAGACAAATATGCAGTTTAGTTCCTGTCCGGTTGAGGTGACTGCCCATATGGCCAACTGTAGGGTCAGTATGGACTGGATGTGGGAGAGTCTGAGGATGTAACTAATTGGCTGGCATGCATGGAGCACAAACACTCCATACTGAAACTGTGTCTGTAGGTCTGATGCTGGAGCACAGATGCTGACAGGGTTTCCACCTTTCTGACTGACTCTACTTCTCCTCTCACCTCTTCTACAACGCATCATAGAGTTCCCCTGTTAGTTTAGGAGTTTAGATGTAAATACAAGGCTGGTCTGAGATTAGCTCTATACAATACTGGACAGATCAGCACTGGACAGTGTCTTCTTCTATTTCTGTCTTTCCGGCTGGCTTGCCCTTGTGCCTCCTTCATCTACTGCACAGACACAACCAACATCACCTGAACCTCAGCCTATTTACAGCCCTGCTGCTACATACACGTCTCTCTTTCTCTCTCATTATTTTTCTCTCTCTCTCTCTCGCTTTCAGTCTCACTCAAACTCGGCCCATCTGAATTGCACATTTTATTAACTTGATATTCTAATTTCACTTGTGTATGTGCACAAAGTAATGTGTGGGTGCCTCTGTTCAAATTACATTTTGTTGAAGTCAAAATAAGTTGCGTGTCCTCTACAGAGAACAAACGTCTACGATTTGTAATGCACAATTACTGTTTATTTGCTGAATTTAACAAATTGGTGGACAAAACAAAAAATGTGGCCTGTGTAAAAGTAATATAACTAATATTTTCCTGTTAATATTTTCCTCTTAATATTTTCCTGCTGGTATTTTCAGATTCTACAAGATAAAAAAATGTAAATAAAGACAAAAAGTGAAGTTACAAATGACTATTTTTCCTTAATGCGAGAAACAATGCGACCAATGGCTTTTAAGGACTGTGTTCCTTCGTTCCCTCTCTTTTCTTTCAGCTTGTCATGCACAGAAAGCTGCCAGTGTAGAGCACATGTGAATGTTGCACAGCATCTGGGAGGAGTTTAAACTCAGTAGTGTGTGTCTTTTTGAGCTAATTAGCAGGACTGCAGATGCTGGGATGAGGAGCTGATACACTCTGCTGAACATGCTTTGATAGGCTACTGAGATGTTTATACATTGTGCACATTCTCTTACTGTTCTGTGTGGGTTTTGTGTTAGCTAGACCCGTCACTGTTCACTGGTAGTGTCCTTACGGTTTAAAGAAAGAGTTTTATAGGGAGACTACTTTAGGTTCATTTCAAACACAGTGTTGTTTAATGTTAGAAAAAAGTGTTGGAGAGTGCCCCCTCCAGGACAGCTGTGTACAGTATCATGGGCTAGAATGACGAGCTTGGGAGGTCATGGTATGGAATAGAGCAGTGTGCGTGTGCAGTACTGTGCTAAGTCAGAGACCACCCATCATTTAGTAAATTCCCAGACAAACCAGCTATTGAATATAGGTTTTCAGGAGATGTTTCTGAGGAGATTGGGTATACGATAATCCACTTACATAAAGAAAAAAAAATGTCAAAGAAAATTAAGAGAAAAATGGGGTTTACTTACCTGGAGCTCATTAATTGTTGAGATGAAGTTCCACTCTTGTTTCAGATCTGAAAAAATCCACAAGTGTTTCTGTCCAACCTTCAACTGTGAGAAGACAACAAAACACTGAGTCTGAAAGGACATGTAGATGTCAAGAAACACAACAGTCCAGACCTCAACTTCACTGAATGTGTTTGGGATTTTTTGGATTGTGCGAAGCTGACAGCTGTAATTAAGGCAAAGTGTGGGCACATTAGGTACTGAAAATTTTTGTTATAGTTTTTTTTATTTATTTTTTTGTCATACTGCTGACAAATGAGCAGTTTTGTACTTAATGGTTGTTTTCACTGGAAATTAAAGAAGTGCAGGGTGGACAGTCTTGTGTGTGTGTGTTTGTGTGTGCTGGTGTTTATGCTTTGTCTAATATGTGGTTATGGACAGGTGTGAACGCATATATTTGACAAACGGGTTTCAAGACTTCTGGGGAATTTTCCGCTTGGGTCACCTCCACTGTGTGTACATGTGCATGTGTGTGTGTGTGCGCACATGTGTGTGAAGAATGGCTTGAGGTTTCTGCACCCTGCTTGGTCGTGGTCACCCCTCTTGGTGCTCTGGTGCTATCTCCTGCCTCTGCGCTACAAATGTTCTCATCCATCTTCTTGTCCCATTACATTTTTCTGAGTGATGGTCCTCACCCATTAAAATTGATAGCAGGAGAACAAAGGAGAAGAAAAAGAACAATGTGTCACTTGATTGATCTCATGTCCACAGTCAGGAGATTACAACAAAGTATTATATATAATAGGGAGGAGACAGAGAGAGATACATGCATTGGAAAGGAGAGGGTGTTTTGCAGTACTACCTGCAGTTCTCACACTGGAAGTCTGCTTCAGACCTCACTCTGTTTTCTCTCCGCCACTTAATTTTAAACACCATCAGCTGCCATGTTTGCTGAGCAGGGGTCCATGTTACCTTGCATTTGTAAGACGTGAATGGTATAGTCCACCATTAGTCTCCCTCTGGATCACATAAATGGGCTATATTATGTCATTGTTGTGGATATCAATACTTTAAGAGCCCATATTTTCTGTTTTTCTTATTTAAATTTGTTCCCTGAGGTGCAGATATGATGTTAGCATGGATTTATTTGTCAAAAACAATTTGTTTTTTACATGACCATTCTCCACAGTCTAGCATATTGGCCTTCATAAATACTGCATGTTTCATTACAAATATATATCCTGTTTAATTGGATTTAGCGCAGCACAGTATATGAAACATTAAATAAAACCATTCAACTCATAGTTTTTGATGTTAATGTTTTTCAACCCTCAGAACTAAATATCATAGATACCGTGTATAGAGAAAATGTCTTCAGGTATGTTCAAGTATATCTTAGAGAGATAAGCTAGCCTGGTTGTTGTGATAGATTTGAAAAGCAGCTGATTTATATTAGACCTGTGTACAGCCTATTTAAAGGAAAGAAATTAACTTTAAATTAGTGTTTTTTTGCCATTTTGTTCTAACCAGGTTGGAAACCTTATGTTGGAGCTGTACCACATTTTCTATTCTATTTCTGAGCCCCATTTCTAAACCTTTAATAGTCTTCTCTACCATTTGCTAGAGCACATTTTAGTTACATTATTTTATGCTCACTCTAGTCTTTTGATCTGCAGATGCACAAAAACTGTGAAGACAGAGCTTTATAGAGATTGTTAGACAGTTCAACTGTTTGGTGGAGGCTCATAATAAAAAGACAGTGGTCAGTGAACAGTGGTTAGTATTATTGCTTCGAGGACCTATAAGAAATGTAAGGGAATATTTTCTCAATTCTTTCAGATTTTTCATATTTGCACAACACTAGGATTAAGGCATTGACACTAGCAAAGGACAAGAGGGGAAAAAGGCAGGAATATTTAGTAGTCCGCTGCCCCTCTATAGCTCATGCAAGTCATCCTCTGCAGTGGGTTATGTAATCAGGATTTCACTTTTAATATAGTCAGTGTGCTGTTCAGCCAGCCTCTTCACTGAACACTATTTGCAGTAACTTATATGATGCATCAAATATCTTCCAGCTTTACAGAAGTTCATTCCAGTCACAGTCATTCCTATGTTTAAAGTGTTCCAGCACACTTCACTTAAATCATGTACTAATTGTCAAGCCTTTCATGAATAATGAGTTGAATCAGGTGTTGGAGGAGAGAAAATGCAAATGTGCAGTTGGGAACTACTGTGCTGGTATTTATACATGTCTGAGTGCTGGGGAGGGAGAGAAAGAGAGAGAGAGAGAGAATGTAGGATTGGCTTTAATTGCCTCATTCTGAAAGAGACACATCTCTTTTCTTGCTAGTAAGAGGATTAGCAGAGGTCAGTTTCTCCAGCAGTAGAGTGTTTTTGTTCCAGTAAAGGCTGACCTGCTCCATTACCCCTGTATTGTTCAGCATAATAGCAGAGTTTTGGGTGAGACTGAAAGGGGTTGGAACATGGTAGTGCAAATTCTGAGCCATAACTATGTAACATACAGTATTTTGTTGTTGATTGCATTTGTTTGTGCTTTAAATGTTACGTGTCGACTTTAAGGGTATAAGTTACCCCTTACACTCTTGTGGACCACGGTTCAGTTCCTCACTCTGGTAACTACATAGCTTATACATTACTTTTGTGGTAGTTCCAGATCAGTTCATAATAGTTATTGAATAATAATAAAGCTTAGGTAAAGTGTATAGTCTCTTGTTCATAAAATATACACCTCCGCCTTTGTTTAGTACTGGTAGGGTGTGTTAATCAGGAATACAGACTTCAGGTTGTATGTTATCAACCACATATGAACTCACTGAGCATTGTCTGTGAAGTCCTCCAAATCTCATTGATAGGGATTTAAGCAAAAGCTGATGAATTGACCTTTAGCACCATCACCTATTCCTTATCCCTGTAAGAGCATGGTTAACCTTTAGAGCTATGTATCAAATCCACAGCCATTCGTTCTGACCCTGCAGAGAGGAGGAAAGGCTCCTTAGACTTTTCTACTTTCATCTCATTATATTTTACTATCATCTCATCTCATTATATCCTGTATAATGTTATAGAAAGACAGACAGATAGCTTTATTAAAAGAATGGGTCGGTGAAGAAATCAGATGTATACAATTTTCTGCTTGCCCCAGTCAGTCAGCCAAGACATAATTGGAGTCCAATTTTGCTTCTTTTGTTTAGAACCAGAGCTTCAAAATTAACATTACTGACAAGCACTAGAAGTCAGTAGTCACCTAAATGACTGGTGTCCAAAATTGCTGCCAACTGTGTTCAGCTATGTAGTAAAGTTTTTCATTTTTGCAGCTCACAGTAAGTCATGCTGTGTCCTAAACTACATCACCAAGTCTGCACATCTTTAATACAGGCCAGAATGTGGGTTGAACAGGTTGAGAAATGTTTTGGGGATATATTTACAGGAATGATTTGGGTACCTTTTGGCTTCTGATGTTTGTTAGCAACACTAGCCTTGTAGCTCTTGTGATAAACTGAAGGAGCCAAATCTGGACTCCAAACATGTCTTAGCTACATGTGGGATAATTGTGTAAATTAGATTTTTTGCCAAACCATTCTCTCATGTGATTGCCAGTTGACCATGAAGAATACAAGACAGAGAGACAAAGTATAACATGGCCAGCCATAAGAAGCTTCATTAAGTAGGAGTAAAACACGTTCTTAGTCTCTGGAATTAATAGCTGCAATTTGGAGCCAGTCTCTTGGTGAACTCTTAACACCAATAAAAACATTGTGCAATGGATGGGTTTCCAAAAGGACAGTCTTTAGTCTTTGTTCTTTTCTCCAGTCTTTCTAGAATGTAGAGTTAGGTCAGTATTGTCATCTGCTTTATTTGCCAGTGTATTAATCCTAGAGTGAATTGGTGTAATTGCATGACTTCTGACGACAGACAAAATGCTGAAGTGTTGAACAGAAGTGTGCCATGTTAGTCAAGGTCTTGGTTATATGAATGTCAGTATTGGCAGTTTTGTTAGCATTTGTCAAAGTGAGCTAAACTATTGATCCTGTATCCTCATACAGTTGTCAATCACAGCAAAACCATTGTTGACTGGTGGCTGTAGAGAGAGATGTTTTTCTGCGCTGGCTGTCAGAAGCTGACGGTCAAAGGGCGAGTGAGCCTCCATGGCATTACTCACAATGTTGCCGTATTGTTTGTCTCCTCTTCAGAGGGCAATAAATGAAACATTGCACCATATTTCCTCTATTTCACTGGCACAGACACATTATTAAATTCAGTGGCAAGAAGCTGTAGCAACCCCTCCACATAAATGACACTTTATGCATTTCAAAGCAGCAATCTCCCTCCTTTATGGCTGGGTGTAAATCGGACTGAAGGGATTGTTTGTAGCGTAATGAAATGCCTGGCTGTGTGTGTGTGTGTTAGGGTGACAACATCTTCAACAGCTTGTGCCGCAGGCTTTGAACAGTGAATAAACCCGAAAGAATACAGCGTAGTCTGATGAAATCATATACAGGGGCTGGCTGGCTGTCTGGCATTGGGCAGGAGCCGCTAGCCGCTTGATTATCCTCATTTAGCCTGTTAAGAGGACACGCGTCCTCTGCTCAAATTAAAGCATTGTACCAGAGAGGTGAGGGGAGCGATTGTTAGAAACCTTTGAATGCTATAATGAGGGGTTATCTACAGAGATGATGGCTCAGTGGGGTGTAGGTTGGTTTGACTCATGGACCCAGGCTGTGTTTGCTTTCGTGAGGCATTTTTAAACCCAGTAGATGGACTGCTGCTAAGCTGTATGGCTCTTTTTGCTTTTTCACATACAGCCTTAATGTCTGTAATCATTTAATTGGCCGTGAGTTGTTGCTCTGAAGACGGCACTTTTGCATTTAAAGTTCATAGGACTGTCTGTTTTAGTCCTTCATGTTTTGCCACTTTAACTGTTTAAATTTTATATTCAAGCTGATGCACCAAAATTTTGCTTTATAAACTGCAGGGGTATTATTCAGTTACCAGTCTTAAGACTTGTTTTTCAGTAGCCATGAATTCCAGACAACATCCAGTGTACATCATGAGCCAGCCTGGATTTGTACAGCCACAAACAGCATTACTTTTTGTTGATTAACAGATGACAGGTAACAGATCACCACCACAAAAGACCTATTTAAAATAAGAGATGGCAATTCACCTCTGGTTTGGGAATCAATAACCATAAGCAAAGGCATTGGATGTCTTCAGTCAGTCAGATTAAATCCAGGGTAACAAAAATAGTTAACGCATGAAGCTTAAACACAGATGCACATGAGACTGACTCATGAGTTGATATTCAGTGCACTCTGTGGAGCAGTATGGCCAAAAATGTTGTATTTAGCTGTGCAGAAGATGAGAATTTAGATCTGGCACAAAATTAAAAAGACTACTTATTCTACTACCACTAATTTCTCTAGGTACAGTTTGCATTCTGAATAGCTACCATTGAGAAGCATTTGGTTTTCTTTTGAGAATTGCTGCATTATGTTTCTAAATAAGGGACCAACAGGGCTTTTACAAAAAAGAAAATCAGTAGCTCAAAGAAACATTTAACAGTAGATGGGGGAATACTTTCATAATTGTGTTTTTAAATTCAATGATAATAGTTTAATAGAGTGTTAAATTTTCATTACACTGGCACATCTCTGAAAGTTCAAATTCATTCTCTTTAATATCTATTTTACATCTGATTAGCTTGTCAAGCTAGCAAAGTTAGTCTTGACTGAAATTACTGAAGCTGAGACCACTCATTATAAGGTTAGGGATGGACTCTCAGCAGCTGTACATGCTGGACTTTTTGTTAACTTCATCTGTCTTCAGAGTAGATCTAATTAGAAGTGATTAGAGCCATTGGACCCAATCAGATACCATTCGGTTCCAAAATGAAATGTTTCTGTGACAGGAAAATGGTAACCACCACCTTGCATATGTCCAGCAATATTTCTAGCCAGCCCCTGTTAAGATAAAGAAAAGACCTTTACTGCATTGACCTTTGGTAGGTGGGCTACTTTAGGCTCTGACACCTTCCATTTTTCTGCTGGTCTCAAAATTAAATTTGAGATCAGCACCACAGCATAAAGTCAGTGATGGTCCAGTTTGTTTATTTTTGCACAGACAGGGCTTGTGTGTGGGGTTTTATTGAAGTGAACTGACCCCTCACAAGCACAGGCCAAATGCACAATCATGCTCTTTATATTCCCCACCTAGAGAGAAAAATAGGTGCTTAAGGTAACAGAGCAATGGAATAGTTCAAAGCCTGCTGTTCAGTGTCAGACCTACAGTTTTACTGCCTTTTTTTATTTGTGAATCTCTCTTTGGGAAAGTGTTGGACTGGTCTTCTCTCTTATCTACTCCATTTGTTAATAACTGAGCATCCTCTATCCTTTTCCAACTTATCTCCACCTCAATATCTGCTCTGACATTTAGAGAAATATGGAGGTGTCAGAATGGAGGTGTTCATTTGATCTGTTATCAATAAGGAGGATTGCATGAGTCACCTGCCTCTTTTGGTAAGGCCTTCTGCTGGTGGGGGGATCTAGCATTCGCAGAAAATCTGGCTTTGGGGCAACACAGAGACCCCCAACTGAGAGGCCGGTTCTGCATGTCAGTTTGCTGGTCACTGGCCACTCTCTGTAGTCCACCTGATAAGGCTAAGTGTGGCAGAGGGGCTGATGGGAAGGCTGAGTGGCTGACACACCGCTGAGGTGTCTCATCTCGCCTGGGCGAGCGCAGACAGGAGATGATAAGCAGCAGTACAAAAGCGCACTGCCGTCCATTTACATTCATAGCCTGAAAGGCGTCACTATACAAAAGAGTCTAGACATGAGGGCTGTTATTAGCCAAATGCGCTCTTCTATATTTGTGCATGTATAAGAGAGAGCTCTGATATCACAGGGAAGTGTTGAAGTTGCTTTTGTTTTGTTCATGTTTTAAACGTAATATGAGGTTTGTAGAGAGTTTTTGCACGATTAATGATTTTTATGTTGAAATCGCAGTTTGAAAGAAAAGTTGAATTTTCAAATCACAAAACCTGCAATTTTAAATATGTATTATATCATCACCGTGTATGTTCTGGGAATTTAAAGACTGATGGGAATAAGAATTAAGACTGTGCGGAAGAACAGTTTGTAATATTGTTTTGTGCTTCTGACTTCTTGCCCGAGCGGAGGAATCTGATGATTGAGAATGCGTTGAAGAAGTATTTAAAAGTCAGTCAAAAGTATAAAAAAAAAAAGATGTCTTCTGAAGATGTGAGTGGATTGTATACTGTTATCATACTGTTATATAATGTTGATTTTGCATCTGAGACCTAAACATCGGGCCAGATCTTCTTCTTGATTGTGTTTGTGACGTTAATAAGTAAAGGCGTGTGAAGTGGTCTGAAAAACTCCTGCAATATCCAACCCGACACCGCTAACTTTCAAATAATTATTTCAGGCTTTACAGGGCAACTTGACCCACACGCACACATGCCATGTTTTAGCATGTTTTTTTTTTCCCCTCCTGATTCAGCGATGCTGTTCCTCTTCATTTTAAACAGATAATCTTACCCAAGGTGGAATTATCTTGCTGGCAATCTCACATTACAGTTACACATTGCGCAGTACTAGGTTTAAGTCTGTTCCAACTTAACATAACATTACATTTACATTTAGGGCATTTGGCTGACGCTCTTATCCAGAGCGACTTACAATTTGATCATTTTTACACAGGTAGGCCAAGGCGGTGTTAGGAGTCTTGCCCAAGGACTCTTATTGGTATAGTGTAGGGTGTTGCCCAGGTGGGGATTGAACCCCAGTCTACAGTGTAGAAGGCAGAGGTTTTAACCACTACACTAACCAACCACGATTATGTCATGGCACTTTGTGTATCGTGAAAATATACTGTGATGTTACTCTTTTTTACCACCCTTTCTTTTATATTGCCACCAATCTAACAAAATAATATCTTTACAAAATGGAAAGTTTAGAGAAGAAGTAAAAATGTTTTAATATTATTTATGTAACAAGATTTTATTTTGAGTAGTTTTGAACATTTTGTTGGACCATTAGTGATAAGATTCACACAGTGCGAAAAGCAGCTGTTATTCATTCTTAAGTGATGTAAAAAAAAAAAAAAAAAAACTAATTATTTAAAAAAGGTTTATGTATTGTGTCCAAAAATATCCAGATACCATTCTAAATATTGAATTTGGCTACTTGAAGGAGCACCTATTGCTGACACAAGCATTCAGTTGTGCACAGACATCTTGTATACTCTCTATAGAAAGTCATTGCTTATAGAATGGGATGCTCTGGAGCAGCTGCACATGTGCCCAAGTTCACCATATCCAATGACAAGTGTTGCCTAGAACGGTATATAACCCCTCAGCGCTGGGCTGTGGAGCAGTGGAACTGTGTTCTCTGAAGTGCTGGAGCTCCATCCAGTATGTTTGGGAAGAGTTAAAGAGGTGTGGCCCAGAATCAGTCATCCAACATTAGTACCTGACCTCACTAATACTCTTGTGGCTGAATACAGTCAGATCTTCATGGCAATGTTCCAGCATCTAGAGTGAAGCCTTTCCAGAAGAGTGGAGGGATGAGCAGGAGTCTAAACTCTTGAAGTTGTGGTTCCTCTCATTCTGTCCTTTCTGGCACATTCATTACCATCTCAGAGCTACAGAGTAGCCAGAACGTAGAGGAGAAAGAAGTCCATTACTGTCAGTGTAGCAGCAGAGTTAACACTCGCTGCATCATCACTCATGTCAGCTCCCCTCCAACAAACACATCTGTCAATCACCCTTGGAGGTGTGTGTGTGCGTGTGTGTGTGCGTGTGTGTGTGTGTGTGCGTGTGCGTGTGTGTGTGCGTGTGTGTGGTGGGGAGAGTGCTCTCGGGATTATGATGGCACTCAGTGAAGGGGAACGTTATGAGAAGTCGTCAGTCAAACCTGCGATGATGTGATAGCGTGCAATGCCGGGAGCAGACTCAGAGGTGTCTCTAGTCACCCATAAAACTGAGTAAATGGGTTGTATATATGATAATAATTTAAGATGCAATTATGATACATAATAATGGCTTATAAAGATCAGTAATGTATGTTTTTATGATGAGCCACTGTCTATAAATATCTGTAATAAATGATATTATCAGTCCTGAATAATGTTATAAAACTCCTTGAGTTCAGTATAAACAGTATTTATAACTTGTTAGTCATATCCAAACCTTTATTCAATCTTTTTTCTCTGTTTTCACCATTTACCTGCCCTCTACATTTTCTGTACATTATGTGATGAATGGACTAATACACATAGTCCAAAATGACTTCTATCTGCATTAAAGCTATACTTTGTAAGATTTCTTTGTGAAAACTGAAAGAAGTAGCAGGAGAAAAAAGCCACGCTAAAATATGGTTGCTGTGAGTCACCCTGTAAAGCCTGAAATACTAAATTGAAAGTCAGAGTTGTAGGGTTGGATTTCCCCTAAGTTTTCCAGATGTATTGATATCACACACATACAGGTCTATAAAGGTCAGGCTTGATGTTTAGGTCTCAAATGCAAAATCAACATTATACTGAGGAAAATATGAAGTCAATAGTAGATAATTCACTTGTATCCTCAAAAGGCAGATCCTTCACCAAGTTTAGACTGAGCTCTCTTTAAATACTCGAACAAAGAGCAGATTCATCGATCAGTTTTATTCATCCTGTAAGGGGTCTGAAGTTTAACTATTGTTACAAAATATTCTTCCACAAATTGTATGCAGTTACACATTTCCACCAGAGAGCTTTACACAATGTAGCTTTAATTTACATTAAAAATGAAGAGTTTTTTTTCTACCATTTTGGACATCATTTGTGTTCGGTAGCAGTACTGAAGTTCTTGATGTTGAGTTCTTGAGTTAACTGATTTTAGAAATCTTAATATAAATAGATTTATAAACATGGACCAGAAATATTGTGCTTTGGGCCAATCCTGAATCAGCCATTTTTCCAGTGCATCTGACACCGTTCAAAGAATCAGAACTTATTCAGACATACCGTAATCATATATTCTTTGTGAAAATCTCATATTTTATCCACCAGACAGTAGTTTGGGCTAAAGGCTGTGACTGTCTTAGATGTCAGTGGAGAGCTGAACTTCCAGTCTCAGAGAAACTGATTTCCCTTAAAGCCGGTGGTATACACGCATAAAGCTCAGGGGTGGTCATGCACTAGACTTCATTGTCTGGTCTGTGCACATCGAGGGAGAGATATCACCTGAGGGCATTGGAACTGCTGATTTGGAAACAGTGCTTTCCTTAAAGGCTGCTGTGGGACAGCTAAAGGGGAAACCTGGCACTAATCAATGAGAGAGATGGAGATGGAGATACTGCTTTACCCTGCCTGTCGTCTCCCAGCGGGGCGAATGTTTATCGGTTCTGGCAATGAGCCAGATACGTGAAACCAGGGTATCCCACAGGTTCTGGACTACAGGTCATTAACCAACATTGAAATTCTCCCAGTAGCTTCTGTGTATGTCTCTACAACATGCTATGGGGTCAGAAAAACCCTCATAACATCGACCATACTCCAGATAATGGTGCACAGCCATCAGCAGCCTAGCTCCCGATTCAGCTCACCCAGCATCATAGGAGAACCTTTAGTCTCTCACTTCTTCCACATCTGACATAACTGGAGGGGTGAAGTGGGAAATAGATATCCCTTGAAAACCAAGAAATAGAAATGAGAATTTCCTTGTTTAGTCTTCATGCATTGTCGTAGTAGGCAGACTGTACATGAAATGAAAATAAATTATAGGGTCCTTTGCATTTGTTTTCAAAAGTAACACTGTTATGGAAGTATGAACATAGATGGAGTTTTTCTGCTTGTTGTTGGTAGTAGAGACTGACCGATAGACACATTCTATCACCAATCTTGTGCAAATAGTCATTTTTGCCTATATTATTTCATAGGATCAATAATTACACAGACTCCAGAAGTTGTAGATGAACAGTGTCAAAAGCATGTGTGTAATATTCTCAGTTGTCGAATAAATCTCAAACTTTTATATATATAATATATATATATATATATATATATATATATATATATATATATATATCAAACCATTACTAAATCAGCTTATAACTTAGTTGAATTCTACAAGTTTTGTCAAAATGTCTGCGTAGTCCTGTCATTGAGAAGTGCTTCAGAGTAGTGTGATGTGAAATTGTGCATTATAGAGAAACATACTGTCTCAGATTTCTTTACAGTTGTGATAGGATCCGGGGCCACAGTGTATGCAGTACAAATATAGCTGGTGACTTGTCCAGTGAACATACACGTCTCTTATGAGTTTATATATGTAATATTGATAATGATAAGATTGCGGTAAATCTGGTAAAGTAGAAAGCAGCTTATTTTATGTTCCATATTCTATGATGAGAAAGCTTGGCGAGTAGTTTTGCGAAGTTATTTTCTACCACACAGTTCGCTTCCCAGAATCTTTGAGCATGTTGTTCAGGAGTGTTAAACTCAGCTCCTCCCCATCTGTCTCACTATTGTATCTGTGAATTTGTATATTGCATTCTTTAAACACAGATTTCCTCTCTAATGCAATATGGTTGATATTTTCATTCGCGTTCACTAATAGCTTTCACCGCTGGTGTCAAGCCAAGCTTCCGTCCTGTAGAACTGTTATCGGAGAAATCGCACTACAACAGACGCTTTGCTCCCAACCAATTGGGCTCATCTAATTATGAAACACTAGATGAATTTGGAACAGATGCACCTCAACCCCCCCCCCACGTTCCTCCCTCCCTCTGCTCTCCAATTGTGGAAGCCATTTGGTCTTCACATTGGCTCCACGTGGAGCTGCAATCCTTGCCAAAGAATGCTGTGGTCTAAGTGGATCTATTCTCTTTGGCTTCTTAGGAGCTTTTAGAGCAAAGAAACGGAAAGCACAGGTTTTGTCCATTTACCTTTATGTCTATTAGCAATAGTGTGTTAGCTTGCTGAGATGAAAAGTGCTGCTTGGTGCTGAGTTCACATCCTTTGGTTTAATGACAAGGTCCCCCACAGCACACACTTGGCAGAGTAGCCCACCAATTAAGCACCTGCTAGTGGGGCTGAGAGAGCTAGGACAAGGCCATCAGACCTCCACAGTTCAGCCTAGCAGGGCTGCCTCTAACGCTTTCCTGTTTGCACACAGATGGAAGTGAAAAAAGACTTTTTTCACTGTTTCACTGATCCAATCATTCATCCCATTTAACCAGCTCAGTAAGAGCATATTCTCACATAGAAAAGATCATTTCTTTCGCCCCAGGAACGTGGATAGAATTCTGGCACCTGTTTATCAGTGTACATCATGAGCCACGCTAGCAGCCAAAGCAGCTGTTTAGCCTTGCAACCAGTATGCAAGGAGAATAGACCGGACAAACTCCTCAGCTGGTTTTGCAAGCAAATAAGCTTGGATAAATACTTAAATCAGCTCATTACAGAAAAATGGGTCTGCTATTTTGCCATGAATAAAGCAACAGACAGATCTTTTTTTTTTTTAAAAGGAAAAACAAATAAGGTCTTGGTTATGTGGCTTTAGCCTGATTTTAATACAGAGTTGCCCCTTCTGACACATTTTCACAAACACTTCAAAACCTGACGAGATTTTCCCAGTGGGGAACCGATTGGCGGTGCAGATGATCTGGTGCAGCTATGAAGTGATTGGAGATGCTTCAGTATTTGAAAACATTAGATTTTTACAACTCAACTTTATTGAGTCTTCTACTGAGATGGTTAGCGACGTAACCATGAGTAATTCAGGTAGTGGCTAATCAGAGAGCTATTCGTGAGAGAATGACTGTACATGACTGCAGAGATGGAATCTTTGTGTATTTTTTTTATAATGTGCGGACCTGGACATCAAAATGCTCCCTTTACACTTTCTACTCAGCTGCTATTTTGTTGTGAAACATTCCTTCAGCTCTATGTGTGATGTCTTAGTTTCTCAACCCTCTACACTTGTTCTCAGTAGCCCAGATGCAACGCATTGTGTGTGTCCATTTACTGTAAAGTTAAATCATGTCTGTACATGATGAAGCATAAACTTATACACAGTTAGAGGAAGCAAACCAGAACAGTAGGCAGCCCCACCTGGAGTGATCTTAAATATCAAAGATCATTATATAAATGGTAATGCTCATTTTTGTTGATCACAATGTTCACTAGATGGATTGGATGGATTAGAATTTGCCCCATTGTTTGATCAGAGCAAGTAAGGTAGGGGGAGACACATTACCCTGGGGGTCTTCTTTCCCCAAGTTATCGTACCATCTTTTTGCCTCATTGTCTGTACAGCAAAAAGACAGGAAACTGTGAACGACTGACTTGAATCATGTAATGCTCTTCATTTTCAAAATCTGTCAGGATGGGTGTGTTAAAACAAGGAGAACACTTTGGGTTCTCCAATGAACCTTTCTCTAGATGATTCTTTAAAAAAGACTGGAAACGACTCAGTTGAAAGGTTCTTTAGGAAGCACTTTTTTCTCTGGCATTGCTCCAAAGAACCAATCTTGGCACCTTTGTTTTAGTTAGTCATTTCATTCATTTCTATGATTTATTTTCACGGTTTTCGCTGTCTTGCAGCCAATTGTTTGATGAATTTGCTTTTCATGTCTGACCTCATGCTTGAGTTACCATGAAGTGTTTCCTCATTTACATTCACAGCCATTGTGAATACAGCTAGTGCACTGGATGTGCTGATTGTTAAATTGATGCTTAAAGATAAATTTGGTCATAACAGTGAGAGCAGTGTGTGTTAGTGGGTGATGCATTCATTAGTCAATCAAGACTGTGAGAGTAAATTAAAGGAAAAGTGTCGGCTGATTGCAGCCCTGGTTCCTCTAGCTGTCTCAGGAATGAGAGTAAAGCAGTGAACCCTCTGAGAAACAATCCTTCATTAGAGCTATTAGTGTCCACTCTGCCAGTGGAGGAGAGTGGGATCCCACATGAATGTGCATGCACACACACAGACACGCATCCTCATTATACTGACCAGAATTTTGCATTCAAAAGACAGCTTGGTCTCTACATTCATTTGATCATTGCATTCATTCATGTTGTCAAGCTTAACTGTGCATGAGTTTCACTGTAATGCAGTCTAGCTGTAATGCCCTATTTATAACCATGAACGGCTCATACCAGCCCGTTGGCATGGAGGAAGTAATCACTACTTACTTAATTCATATTAAAGCAGCAGGTGTACTACCTGGGGGATTAGCATGGAGGTACAGTTGTTTCCATGAAATGATTGTTCATTTCCTTGACAAACGCCCGCGTAGGCTGCCATCTGAGAGAAACATGGCTGAAAGGCATTTCATTAAGTTTAAAATGACATACTCAGTAGCACACAGAATGACTTCCACTTTTTGTGATGAGTTGTGTAATTGATTTCATTACCAGGCTGCCAGAGTGGTCTCTGTGGTGTACAGGCACGCTGAAATCCATCTGTAATTGACAAGGTTATAATGCGGTGAGCTCTACACAAGTGCAGATATGACGTAAGGGGAATCATTGCCACTGACAATTCATTTAACTGCAGGAGCCCGTATCTGAAGAGCTACTCAACTCATCTTCTTTAAGCATGTGTAGTCGTTGCCATATTGGAAATCTTTCCTTATTCTGCTTCGTTAGGGTTTAAGCTACATTCCCTTAGGCTAAAATGAGTGGTTGTTTTGAGAGTGGTGTTATGATTTTACCTTTGTGTGAATTGAGTACTTTTGTAGGCCACTAGAGAGTGATTTTTGGTTAGTGGAATAGATCATAGTGTGCTGTTTTGCTGCCTTCGAGTGTGTTGGAAATTTCGTGGTTATGGCATGAGCACACATGAATGCCACCACGGTCTCGTAATTACTAGTGTGTGTCAACAAAAAAGCAGTGGAACCTGTTGGTAAAGTTGTATGCGAATTATAACTAATAGTTTGGAACTGTTTCATAACTGGTAGTACTGTAAACTGGGTGTCAGTTATTAAGCCACACATAGGCACTGCAGGCTAAAATGTTTTTTAAACATATACTCTGATCCTCGTGATAAAACAGAGCATGATATTATAGCTCGATAAATAAACTCATCTAATGCACATCCTCCACTCTTTTTCTTGCAGTAACTCAAAATAAACATACTCTCTGATGACAGAGAGAAAGAAGTAAACAAAAAAGTATTATTATTCCCAGTGTGCCCATCTCAATTCTGACCAAAACCACTTGAACGCATATCACATAGTCCTTACATCCTCCAAAGCCATAAATAGGACCTTCTGAGAAGGATTTTGAAAGTAGCATAAATAAATGGATGATTTACTAAAGCCAGTAAAACATGGAAGGTTGCATACTGTTCAAACTACAGGCTGACATGCATTATGGAAGAGCCATTCAAGGCCAATTGTTTAAATACAACAATGTCCTGGAGTAGCTGTATTTTTTACCTAACATTAGCTGAATTTGGCTACCTAAGAATTTCAAAATGTTAGTTACATCTGGTAAGGGTGCATGATGTTATAGATATGAGTAGATAATTGCCTGAAATAAAAGTTTTGATTTGAGTGAAATGTCAATCCAATTATGACTTATTTATTGTATTCCAGAAGTGCAGAACTGTGCTAAAATGTACATTTTGTTCATGCATTTGTAACCCTACCAGAATAAATGTTATTTATTCCCATAATGCTGTTTTTTATTTTTTTCTAGATTAAAAATGTTTTTTTAATTTTTGTAGGAGATCTATCAAATCTGCAGTAGGCATCACCCCATATTTCCCAGTGCATCCCTATTTTATGTGATCATAACCAAGTTATGACCCAGCTGAAGTGTGACTGTTGACCAGACAATTCTCATATGGCTGCATCCTTAACAACAGGGCATTTTAGTTAAAACCTCAGCTAGTTAACATTATCTAACCTGTGGACTGTATCATGAGGTACTGCATGGTAATTTGTCATTTAGTATGTTTGTGTTTTTGATGTGAGATGATACCAACTGATAAAAGTCCAGGCACTAGATAGTGAAGTCCATAACATGTATTGTAAGAACACAGCGCACAGTGCCTGAAGTGAGACACAGAGTTTGTGAAGGATTGTTAGGGCGCAAGTCATGATATGAAGTGCTGTTTGTTTGCTTTGGATTCAGGGTTAGAATCAGTGACCTGTCGCTTGAACTGGTCCAGCAGCAATCCACTCTTTCTCTTTTACTCAAGCTCTTGATGTCCCCTTCTCTGAATAAGGCAGAATTTGTATAAAATGACCTGGCACAGCTCTCCTTCAGATGCAGGGCCTTGTCCCTTGAGGTCGCAAAAGCAAATGATTTATGACGTGAAATCAAAATGTACTTTGGGAAAGGTTTGCAGTTTAATTGTAGCCACTGGCACCAGCTATACTTACACAACCAAACACTCTCATAGGCTCACAGTGTAGACAGCATCATTAACACTTTGAGTGATGGGTTTCTTCAAACAAATACATGATCTACTTTCCGTTTGTGCACGCAGTGCGATGTGAGACATTGTCATTCTCAGAATTTGTCATTTTATGACCTTGGTGTTGCGGCAAAGTTGTCAGTCGCAGTAGATCAGCCTGTGTCTAGTGTGCGATGTGTTAAGGTGGAGTTCGTGTCCCGAGCTGCGTCTGCAGCCTGAGGGCAGTGTCACTGTGGGATGTCTGTTGTGTAACTGTAAGTGCTTCTGCATAGTCAGTCATTTCTGAGCGTGTGAGCCAAATTTCTTTATTCAGATACATAAGAGGGCTGTGGAGAGATGCGAAGAGTGCAGCTTTTCCCGGTTGTGTAGATCAGCATCAGTGATGGTTAGTGGCCTAAAGCAGTCTTGCTTAGCAGCTTCATAGTGGTTTCTTGTATAACCAGTTATAAGAAACATCTACACTTTTTGTGCTTGTTTAAGGGAATAATTATTGTGTTGAACTTTAGTTTGTCAATATGAATAAATCAAAAATAGAGAAATGTTTGATTTTTGATTTTTTTTTTTCTAATTAATAAAATACATTACCACGAAAAAAAAAAACAAAAAAACTCTTGTGCCGACTTTAGCAAACAAACTAGATGTGAACACAGCCTAAGGGTGCATTTATATGTACAGGTCCCTTCATCTGGACCAAAGCAGAAAATGACACATTGTTGCATCCTTATTCTGGTTTACTTAGCATTGACATGTGACATCAAACTGAAAGATGTGAACAGCAGTAATATGTCACAACAGCTTCAACAGTTTTTATGACGTGTGTTTTCCAGTCTTCCCGAGCCGTGCTATACTATGGCCTAACTGAGCTTGTCTCTTTCATGTTTGTCTGTCTCCTCGCATTCTAAACCAATAAGCCATAAGAGGTTGTGCGTTGCTGTGCTTTTCTCACTGTGTGAAACAGAGTGAAATAATTGTAGCGCACAGCCTCGAGTGGCATACTGCTTTTATAGTAAAACCTTGGTACATTAATATATAATATGATTAATGTGTGCAGTGATGTGTGTGTGTGTGTGTGTGTATATGGAGTATTTTAAATGTACCTCAGGCTGATTTTAAAACTGAAACTATCTGTTGTATAATTACCAATTCATAGCACCTGAAGAAATTATTAAAATGTTAAAACAGCATCAAGTAGCAAAAAATAATTAACCAATAATATCAAGTTTCACCTCTCCCTCCCTCACAAATACAAATATGTATACAAATACATTACGTATGCACTGATTTGGGATTTGTGGACATATCGTGATAGCCGATATTCTTCATCTTCTTATCTGCCAATGCTGATACATAAATATTCATAAAAAGGTAGATATTGACACAAAAGTCCTAGATTAACATTATGGAGGAATGATTTGTAGTGGGTTATAAATGCAGTAAAATGAGAAAAATGCAGACATGTTGGCACAGCAGCCCAGCGCCACCTAAAAGTGTTACCAAATATGTTTATTATCAGTCAAATCTAAACATCTGTCTGATGCCACAGTTTTGTTTTGTTTTGTTTTTTATTGGCCGATTCAGATATGATTCTGATATCATGCATCTCTAATATAAAATACTAGGAGCAACAGTGTTCTCATTAATTAAGTCTTGAAATTGTTATTAAGTAATTCTTGTGCATTTAAATACCTCCTAATCAGAAGGTTAGCTTTTAAATGGCTTCTCTGGTTCTTGACTGTTGTCTCTGTCATAAAGAAACACATGCGTTTTCATCTCTGCAATAGTGAAGAGTGGTGACTGGCCCCATAGACATACTTATTCTTCCACATTCTATGATGGTTTGAAAGGGAAATCAGACAGTGTGCATTGTGTTAGCAGCACACACTGCCAGACTCTCTGACTTAGGGCTTTGTTAACCTTTAAGCCATAACTTCTAATTTGCCCAACTGACGAGAGAGAGAGAGAGAGAGAGAGAGAGAGAGAGAGAGAGAGAGAGAGAGAGAGAGAGAGAGAGAGAGAGAGAGAGAGAGAGAGAGAGAGAGAGAGAGAGAGAGAGAGAGAGAGAGAGAGAGAGAGAGAGAGAGAGAGAGAGAGAGAGAGAGAGAGATGAAGAATGAACTATTTTCTTGTCAGGCTCTTGTCCGACTGCTGACATGCTCCAGCTGTCTTCAAACCCAAAATTAAGATTGTAGAATGAGATTAAAGTGCTTAGAAAGAGACAGACACTGAAAAGTAGTG